>NW_028270170.1:39299508-39469508 GCF_037043375.1 Chiloscyllium plagiosum | reverse complement strand
ACGGTCAATGACAACCTGGCTATCTTTGGGCCAGTATTAGATAAAGGTAATTCAGGGGTGACATGCTCCTGGGCAAGGTTGGACACAAGGATATAGAAATACCCTGAGGAGGGGTTCTGGAGAAGACAGGAAGGGAATTAAAGGAAAGAAGTGAATTAAGACAGTTGACAAAATGCTTTTACTGAGCAGTTCTGGAATGAGTATAACACTGTACTCCAAAAAAAGGGTCAATTTATAGTTAATTCTTTGTTAGCAAGTATAATGGTTACTTGACTGTAATGGGTACTTGACATTTTTAAGCTCTGATCCCCAGCATCTGCAGTCCTCACTTTCTCCTACTTGACTGTAATCTTGAAGGATAATTGATATTAGGATAAATAATTAAGCTTTATTTTAATACTAAGCTAAGAGATGTATTTGATAATTTCTGCCAGATTACTGTATCACAGACTTATGGATGTAGCACAGCAGGAGGTCATTTGGCCCATCATGTCTGTGCTGGTTAACAAAGATCTGACTACACTAACCCCATTTTTCAGCTTTTGGCCTATAGCTCCAAAGGCTAAGGCTGCTTTAAATGTGACAAAAGTTTCTGACTCTTTAAGGCAATGAGTTCCAAGCTCCTAACACCCTAGAGTGAAAACATTTCTCCTTAAAACTCGTCTTAGCCTTCTACCTGTTAACTTAATTCTATGTGCCCTGGTTACTGACCCCTCTGCTATTGGAAAGAGTGTCTTGCTATCCACCCTACCCATGCTTCTCATAAGCTTACTGCTCTCTATCAGGTCCCTTCTCAACTTCTTTGATCCAAGGGAAACAACCCCAACCTATCCAATCTATCCTCATATCTCAGACCTTCAGCCCAGGTAGCAACCTGGTCAGTCTCCTCTGTATCCTCTCCTGTGGAATAATATCTTTCCTTTCATGTGATGACCAGCACTGTGCACAATACTCAAGTTGAGGCTTAACCAGTGTTTTACATGGTTCCAGTATAATCTCCTTGTTTTTATATTCTATGTCTCAGTTAATAAAGGCAAGTATCCCTTACATTTTCTTAACTATTCTACCTCCCCTGCTACCTTCAGTGATCTCTCAATATGCACAACAAGATCCCTTTGATCTTCAGATTTTACAAGGTCTTATCATTCATTGTTTCAACCCTTGGCTTGATGTCCCATTCCAAGAGGCTTACTTCACTCTTCTGGGAGTTGAATTCCATTTACCACTGCTCTGCCCAGCTGACCAGTGCACTGATATCCTTTTGATGTCTTTTTGCAGCTTACTGCTATTTTCTTCATTATCTACCACCTCATTAATTTTCATGCAATCCATGAACTTGTTAATCATATTCCCCATAGTTGAATCCAAATCACTAATGTATGCCACAAGTAGCAGGGCTCTGCACCAAACTCTGCTAAGCTCACTGGAAACAGATCTCCAGTCTCAGAACCAGCACCCTCTGCTTCCAGACTCTCAGCCAATTGTAGATCCAATGTGCTCTTTGTATTGAATCTCAAGGGCTCTTACTTGACCAGTCTGCCAAAAGGCATCTTATCATAAGCCTTGCAAGAGTCAATGCAGATCATATCAGATGCATTGCCCTCATCAATAGTTTAGTTTACCTCCTCAAAAGATTCACTCAAATCTATCGAACATGACTGCCTTTTTACAAATCCATCCTGACAATCCCTGATTATTCCATTACTGTCCAAGCTCAGATACATTCTTTCCATCAGAAAGAATAATTTTCCCCACTTGGATATCAGCCTCATGAAAATGTGATCTGGCTACTATCAAGCTTCCTCAAGTGTAAGGAAAATACTACCATTAAAATGAATTAAGAACCATAGAATCTCTAAAGTGTGGAAACAGGCCATTTGGCCCAATAAGTCCACACTGACCCTCTGAAGAGTATCCCACCCAGACCCATTCCCCTACCCTATTACTCTACATTTCCCAAGACTAATGAAACCACCCTACACATCCCAGAACACTACATGCAATTTAGCATGGCTGATTCACCTAACCTGCACATCTTTCGACTGTGGGACCAAACCGGAATATCTGGAGGAAACCCACGCAGACACGGGAAGAATGTGCAAACTCCACACAGACAGTCACCCGAAGCTGGAATCAGCTGGGTCCTAATGCTGTGAGGCAGCAGTGCTAACCTCTAAGCCACTGTGCTGCCCCTAAATTCTGAAATTCTCTGCAGAAACTTAGGTCCAGCACTTAACCATTTAAACGTCCTTTTTAAATTGAGATTTATTTTCTGCAATCCCATTCATTAGATTGAAGGAAGGGAACAATTTATATCTGAAGATTCAGCCCTGCAGGTAATAAACTATTCCTTCAGGAATTTTTTTACAGCTTTAAAAATAATATCCTTTTTGTTTTTTCCTTTCTTCTCTCTCTCAATTTAATCTTTCTCCCCCTTTACTTCTTTCTCTCAACCTGATTTGATTTGATTGTTGCTCACCTTTCTATCTCCCTTATAACCTGTAGCTTTCTGAAGTTTTAAATCATCAATTAATGATGATTCACCAAGTCTCAGATTCCCTATTCCCTTATCATGTTACATCAGTTCATATTTTCAACACAGCCTTTTGATCTAAAGGGTAAGAAAGAAGTCTAACTAACAGGTAACGATATAAGATGTCTGTACCAGCGAATTCTGGCTCTAGTTTTGTGATTGCAACTCTCTTAAGAGTGATTGTTGAAGTCAAAAGCTCTACAGGGGTTACCTAGTAGTGAGAGGAGATCAGAACAGATACAGAGCTGATTTAATATAATATAGCCTGTGTGTGCATTTTCCAATCCTGTTGCTATTAAATTGCAGCCCAATTGAATCGTTAATAAAAGATGTGTCTAGTTTCCCAAATCATTTTAAATTCCTCTAAATCTGTAATGTCATCTATGTTCCTTCCAAGTGAATATTGATTTCCTTCTTACCGGCAGTTGTATCACTTGGATGGGAAAAATGTTATTGGGAATGGGAGGCTTTGAGGTATTAAAATAGGAATTAATAGATGATGGAAGACCAAGATCCATCTAGTCAATATTCTGCTAATAGCTTGGTGTAATTCTAAAGGACATGTTGACTAATCATAACAATCCATCACCATCAGTTAGTCTACACCGGACCCACTCATGGGACAGGTGAGAAACACAAGCCCAAATTCACCTCTTCTTGCCAAGCATTTTAAACTTGCTACTTTTTACATCTCAAATTACTGGTCTACAGAACCTCAAATGTTAACTTCTAACAAAAAAAATCTAACTTTCTCATGAGTGAATCAACCTTATTTCCCTTCACTGTCTCCTTATCCCTGAGGATGTTCTTTTATGGATTAGCCATTTTTTCAGTGAAATAATTATAGCATTGGTTATAGGATAACATTATTGCAGCAATGTTAGGATTAAGAGTTATCCAGATAGCAGCATTGTTTAGGGATTAGGACTTCTTCCTAATGCCTCCAATTTAACAGTCTCAGCCTTGTGTTCAAAACTCCTCACAGCCTAGCCCCTTTTATTCTCCATAGTTTCATCAATCCTCACAACCTTTCAACAAATCTGTCTTCCATGTATATTCCCCATTTCCTTTACTCTATAATGGCTCTAAGATTTGAAATTTCCTCCCTAAAGCTATTTGTCCCCCCTCCATCATGCTTTAAATCCCCTTCCCCACAATAAAACCGACATCTAACCAAGATATTAAACATCCTTCTCTTACCTCCTTCTTTGGCTCTTTTGTCTGATGTGGCTCCCGTAAACTTTATATTATATACCAGAAAAGCAAGAGGAAAAGCAAATAACGCAGATACTGGAAACCTGAAATAAAAGCACCATGCTGAGTAAATGGTGAGTGCACTCAACTGATCTGACAGCATCTGTGGAGAAAGAAAGTGAGCTAATGTTTCAGGCTAATGATCTTTCATTAGAATGTATAAATACAAATTACTGTATTATGGTGTTCAACCTTGCTCGAAGATTAACTGAATTTTAGTGTTGTTTTGATAAAAAGAAACCATCCCTTCTTGCAAGTTTAAGGTTATCGGATATTAAAGCTATGTTTTAATGTCAAGATTATAATTGATAGGAACACAAGCAGTTTTTTTCTTTGCAACTTGTCAGATGTGGGAGTTTAAAGAGAGTTTAAGGGTTACCGTGGATTGTATCTGCCATAAATGTTGTTGGATGCGAATCTTATCAGATCGAGTGGATCGGTTGGAGAGACAGATAGAAGCAATAAGGAATTTGCAACAGCGACAGTATGTGATGGATGGCAGTTATAGGAAAGGGGGAAGTCTCAGATACAGTCACATAGATGGGTTAACTCCAGGAAGGGTAAGAGAGGTAGGCAGCTAGTGCAGGAGTCTTTTGTGGATATACACATTTCAAACAGGTATGCTGTTTTGGAAAATGTTGTGGGTGATGGAGTCTGGGAAACGTAGCACGAACAGCCAAGTTTCTGGTATTGAGACTGGCTCTAATGCAACGAGGGGTACGTCAGCTTCCAAGAGATCAACTGTGCTAGGGGATTCTGTAGTCAGAGGTACAGACAGACGTTTCTGTGGCCATCAGAGAAAAAACAGAATGGTGTGTTGTTTCCCTGGTGCTAGGATCAAGGATGTCTCAGAGAGGGTGCAGAATGTTCTCACGGGGGAGAGGGGCCAGCAGGAGGTCATTGTCCACATTGGAACCAACGACATAGGAAGGGAAAAGGTTGAGATTCTGAAGGGAGATTACAGAGAGTTAGGCAGGAATTTAAAAAGGAGGTCCTCAAGGATTACTCCCAGTGCTACGAGCTAAGGGTTAGGAGGATAGAGCAGATGAACGCATGGCTGAGGAGCTGGTCTAAGGGAGAAGGATTCACATTTTTGGATCATTGGAATCTCTTTTGGGGTAGAAGTGACCTGTACAAGAAGGACGGATTGCACCTAAATTGGAAGGGGACTAA
This sequence comes from Chiloscyllium plagiosum, assembly GCF_037043375.1. Taxonomy (NCBI): domain Eukaryota; kingdom Metazoa; phylum Chordata; class Chondrichthyes; order Orectolobiformes; family Hemiscylliidae; genus Chiloscyllium; species Chiloscyllium plagiosum. The sequence continues at coordinate 39,464,548 of NW_028270170.1, read as the reverse complement.
TATACTGGCAGGGAAATTTGCTAGAGCTGCTTGGGAGGATTTAAACTAGTAAGGTGGGGAGATGGGACCCAGGGAGATAGTGAGGAAAGAGATCGATCTGAGACGGGTACAGCTGAGAACAGAAGTGAGTCAAACAGTCAGGGCGTACAGGGACACGATAGGACTAGTAAATTAAACTGCATTTATTTCAATGCAAGGGGCCTAACAGGGAAGGCAGATGAACTCAGGGCATGGTTAGGAATATGGGACTGGGATAGCATAGCAATTACGGAAACATGGGCAGGACTGGCAGTTTAATGTTCTAGGATACAAATGCTACAAGAAGGATAGAAATGGAGGCAAGAGAGGAGGGGGAGTGGCATTTTTGATAAGGGATAGCATTACAGCTGTGCTGAGGGAGGATATTCCCAGAAATACATCCAAGGAAGTTATTTGGGTGGAACTGAGAAATAAGAAAGGGAAGATCACATTATGGGGATTGTATTATAGACCCCCAATAGTCAGAGGGAAATTGAGAAACAAACTTGTAAGGAGATCTCAGCTATCTGTAAGAATAATAGGGTAGTGATGGTAGGGGATTTTAACTTTCCAGACATCGACTGGGACTGCCATAGTGTTAAAGGTTTAGATGGAGAGGAATTTCTTAAGTGTGTACAAGACAATTTTCTGATTCAGTATGTGGGTGTACCTACTAGAGAAGGTGCAAAACATGACCTACTCTTGGGAAATAAGGCAGTGCAGGTGACTGAGGTGTCAGTGGGGGAGCACTTTGGGGTCAATGACCATAATTCTATCTGTTTTAAAATAGTGATGGAAAAGGATAGACCAGATCTAAAAGTTGAAGTTCTAAATTGGAGAAAGGCTAATTTTGACGGTATTAGGCACAACTTTTGAAAGCTGATTGGAGGCAGATGTTCGCAGGTAAAGGGACAGCTGGAAAATGGGAAGCCTTCAGAAATGAGATAACAAGAATCCAGAGAAAAGCATATTCATGTCAGGGTGAAAGGGAAGGCTGGTAGGTATAGGGAATGCTGGATGATTAAAGAAATTGAGGGTTTGGTTAAGAAAAAGAAGGAAGCATATGTCAGGTATAGACAGGATAGATTGAGTGAATCCTTAAGTATAAAGAAAGTAGGAGTATACTTAAGAGGGAAATCAGGAGGGCAAAATGGGGACATGAGATGGCTCTGGCAAATAGAATTAAGGAGAATCCAAAGAGTTCTTACAAATATATTAAGGTCAAAAGGGTAACGAGGGAGAGAATAGGGCCCCTCAAAGATCAGCAAGGCGGCCTTTGTGTGGAGCCACAGAAAATGGGGGAGATACTAAATGAATATTTTGCATCAGTATTTACTGTGGAAAAGGATATGGAAGATATAGATTGTAGGGAAATAGATGGTGACATCTTGCAAAATGTCCAGATTACAGAGGAGGAAGTGCTGGATGTCTTGAAACGGTTAAAGGTGGATAAATCCCCAGGACCTGATCAGGTGTACCCGAGAACTCTGTGGGAAGCCAGAGAACTGATTGCTGGGCCTCTTGCTGAGATATTTGTATCATCGATAGTCACAGGTGAGGTGCCAGAAGACTGGAGGTTGGCAAACGTGGTGCCACTCTTTAAGAAGGGTGGTAAAGACAAGCCAGGGAACTATAGACCAGTGAGCCTGACCTCAGTGGTGGGCAAGTTGTTGGAGGGAATCCTGAGTGACAGGATGTACATGTATTTGGAAAGGAAGGGACTGATTTGGGATAGTCAGCATGGTTTTGTGCGTAGGAAATCATGTCTCACAAACTTGATTGAGTTTTTCGAAGAAGTAACAAAGAAGATTGAACAGGGCAGAGCTGTAGATGTGACTTCAGTAAGGTGTTCGACAAGGTTCCCCTGGGAGACTGATTAGCAAGGTTAGATCTCATGGAATACAGGGAGAACTAGCCATTTGGATACAGAGGTAGAAGACAGAGGGTGGTGGTGGAGGGTTGTTTTTCTGACTGGAGGCCTGTGACCAGTGGAGTGCCACAAGGATCGATGCTGGGCCCTCTACTTTTTGTCATTTACATAAATGATTTGGATGCGAGCATAAGAGATACAGTTAGTAAGTTTGCAGATGACACCAAAATTGGAGGTGCAGTGTAAAGCAAAGAGGGTTAGCTCAGATTACAACAGGATCTGGACCAGATGGACCCATGGGCTGAGAAGTGTCAGATGGAGTTTAATTCAGATAAATGCGAGGTGCTGCATTTTGGGAAAGCAAATCTTAGCAGGACATTTATACACTTAATGGTAAGGTCCTAGGGGGTGTTGGTGAACAAAGAGACCTTGGAGTGCAGGTTCATACTTCTTGAAAGTGGAGTCGCAGGTAAATAGGATAGTGAAGAAGGCATTTGGTATGCTTTCCTTTCTTGGTCAGAGTATTGAGTACAGGCGTTGGGAGGTCATGTTGCGGCTGTACAGGACATTGGTTAGGCCACTGTTGGAATATTGCATGCAATTCTGGTCTCCTTCCTATCAGAAAGATGTTGTGAAAATTGAAAGGGTTCAGAAAAGATTTACAAGGATGTTGCCAAGGTTGGAGGATCTGAGCTACAGGGAGAAGCTGAACAGGCTGGGGCTGTTTTCCCTGGACTGTCGGACCTTACAGAGGTTTACAAAATTATGAGGGGCATGGATAGGATAAATAGACAAAGTCTTTTCCCTGGGGTGGGGGAGTCCAGAACTAGAGGGCATAGGTTTAGGGTGAAAGGGAAAAACTTATAAAAGAGACTTAAGGGGCAACTTTTTCACGCAGAGGGTGGTACGTGTATGGAATGAGCTGCCAGAGGATGTGGTGGAGGCTGGTACAATTGCAACATTTAAGAGGCATTTGGATGGGTATATGAATAGGAAGGGTTTGGAGGGATATGGGCCGGGTGCTGGCAGGTGGGACTAGATTTTGTTGGGATATCTGGTCGGCATGGACGGGTTGGACCGAAGGGTCTGTTTCCATGCTGTACATCTCTATGACTCTATGACTCATTCAATAATGCAAATTTGCTTGCGGCCTCCCAATCATCTGTGTATCCAGGCTGATCCACTAGTGCAGTACAAGTAGAGTGCTGCACTTTTGGAGGTGCCACCTTTGAGATGAGACGGAAACATTTTCCCTCTCAAGTGGATGTAAAGGATCCCTAGGCACCATTTAAAAATAAGTTCTCCTGAGAATCTTCGACACTAAGTATTCCTCAAGACCATCATTTAAACAGATGATCTGATCATTGGCACATTCAAATCTGTGAAACCTTGCTTTTTTAAATTCATTCTTGGGATAAGAGTGATACTGGCTAGGCAGCAGTTAAAAGTCAATGACAAAGGGCAGCACAGTGGTCATAGTACCAATTGACCCAGGTTTGATTCCAACCTCAGGCAACTGTCTATGTGGAGTTTGCACATTCTCCCAGTGTCTGTGGGGTCTCTGGCTGCTCCAGTTTCCTCCCAAAGTTCAAAGATGTGCAGGTTGGATGGATTAGCAATGAGAAATGCAGGATTATAGGGTTAGTAGGTAGGTGGATCTGGCTGGGTTGCTCTTTGGAGTAGACTCATTGGGCTAAATGGCCTGGTTCCACACTATAGGGGTTCTATGAACATTTCTGTGGATTTGGAGTCGCATGTAGGCCAGGCCAGGTAAGGATGATAGTTTCCTTCCCTAAAGGACAATAATGAACCAGAGGTGTTTTTCTTGATAATCGATTCATGGTCATCATTAGACTCTTAATTCCAGATTTTTAAAACTGAATTCAAATTCCACCATCTGCCATGTTGTAGCCTGCAACAGCCCTTGACACTATCTACAGCACCACCGGCCTTTGTGTCATCGACAAACCTACAAACCCACCCTTCCACTTCTTCATTCAAGTCATTTATAAAACTACTAGGAGCAGAGGCCCAAGAACAGATCTCTGCAGGACACCACTGGTCACCGACCTCCAGGTGGAATTCCATCCACTGCCACTCGCTGTCTTCTTTTGTCCAGCAATTCTGTATCCAGATAGCCAAATTTCCCTGTATCTCATACCTCCTAACTTTCAGAATGAATCGACTATAGGGAACCTCATCAAAGGTCTTACTGAAATCCATATACACCACATCCACTGCTCAACTTTTGTCAACTTGTCTCATCCCGTCCTCAAAGAACTCAGTAAGGCTTGTGAGGCATGACCTGCCCCTCACAAAGCCATGCTATCATTAATCAAACTATGTTTTTCCAAATCGTCATAAATCCTATCTCTCAGAATCCTTTCCAATACCTTACTTATCACAGACGTAAGACTGACTAGTCTGTAATTCCCAGGGATTTCACTTTTCCCTTTCTTGAACAGAAGAATAACATTTGCCTCCCTCCAATTATTCAGTACTACTCCCATGGAGAGTGAAGATGCAAAGATCATTTCAAGAGGCGTAGCAATATCATTCCTCGCTTCCTGTATTAGCCTTGGATATTAGGTCTAGCCCTAGGGCCTTATCTATCTTAACGCTTCCCAGAATTTCCAGCACATCCACTTCCTTAATATCAATCTGTTCAAGCCTATTAACCTGGTCCATGGTGTTCTCACTATCAACAAGGTCCCTTTAGTGAATACTGAAGCAAAAACTCATTTAGGATCTCCCCAATCACTTCAGATTCCAGGCACAAGTTCCCTCTACTATCCCTGAACAGCTCTACCTCTCTCTGATCATTCTCTTACTCCTCATGTATGTGTAGAATGCCTTTGGATTTTTCCCTAATCCTTCTCGCCAAGGCTTTTTTGTGCCATCTCCTTGCTCTCCTCGGTCCATTTTTGAGTTCTTTCCTAGCTACCCTGTAATCCTCTAAAGCTGTCCAACCTTAAGTAAGCTTCCTTCTTCTTCTTGACGAGAAGCTCCTCTTCTCTTGTCATCCAAGGCTCCTTCACCTTCTCATTCCTTGTCTGTCTCAGTGGGACAAAATTAACCAACACTTGCAACAAGTGCTCTTTAAACAGCCTCCACATTTCTGTTGTGCTTTTCCTGTTGAACAATTGTTCCACAGCTCCTGTCTAATAGCAGTATAATTTCCCCTCCCTCAATTAAATACCTTCCCACACCATCTGTTCTTATCCCTCTCCATGGCTATGGTAAAGGTAAGGCAGTGTGGTCACTGTCACCGAAATGCTCCCCCACTGAGAGATCTGACACCTGGTCTGGCTCATTGCCTAGATATGGCCTCCCTCCAGTTGGCCTATCTACATATTGAGTCAGGAATCCTTCCTGGACACATCTGACAAAATCGACTCCATCCAGCCCATTTGCACTAAGGATGTTCCAATCAATATTAGGGAGGTTGAAGTCACCCATAACCACAAGATCTGCTGTCCAATCTGTTTTCCATCTCCCTACTGCTATTAGAGGGGGTGAGGGGTCTACAGACAACACCCAATAAAGTGACTGCTCCTTTCCTGTTACTGACTTGCATCCATACTGATTCAGTAGACAAAACCCTCCTCAACAACCTCCTTTTCTGCACCTGTGATGCACTCTCTAATTAACAATGCTACTCCCCCTCCTCTTTTATCACCGTCCCTGTTCTTTTTAAAAGATCTCAACCCTGAAACATCCAGCAACCACTCCTGCCCCTGTGCAATCCATGTCTCTGTTATGGCCACAAAATCGTAGTTCCAAGTACATGACTATTTAGCAGTTTGGAGTGTTGTGAAAATGATCACATAAATGCACTCTTTCTTTTAAAATATAAACAGTACTTGCTCAATGATGACATGCTTTGCAATAGAATGCTATACTCAACATTTGCGATTTGAATAATTAAATGGGAGGGTTGGAATTTTACAGTACAGTGAAAACCCTACAGGTACATACAAAATGAAATGTAGTTACGTAGATAAAATACCATGTAAATTTACAGAGATATACCAGATAGGTTCATGCACAATACTGTGCGTGGTAATGTTTATTTCATGCACAGTGTCAATTTCAACAAAACAGTGTGGAAGGAGCATTTTATGAAACTGCAAGTGGAGAGTTTGATGCAAATAAATGCAAGACTTCACCCTTGCAAGTAGCATTCCAAGCAAAACAAAGAATCTGAACTGCTGAGAGTTAAAATAAAAGAGAAGATTCTGGAAATTCCCACAAGTTTATCTGCCAGAACGTGCAAAACAAAATAAATAGTTTGGGCAGAGACCTGACAACGAAACTTTTACCTCCAGGACAGTGAGCTGAATACAGAACTGGAAGACAATTTGGAGGAAAATAATGTGAATATAAACTGAAAAACCATGAAAATCCTTAACAATACAGCTGATACCTTCCAATTTTGGCATTGGTGGTACCACAGTGTCTTTACAACTGACAGCTCCTAGTTGAACTTTATTACTTATCACCACATCCTTTCTTGGCTTGTCTCCTAAATAAGTGTATATACACAAAGTTACTCAGCACCTCATCTATGTGGCTCCACCATTGCCTGCCTCTTGTATCAACAGCCACCTGACGGCATGACTTCTGCTTTCCACGGAAGGAGAACAATCCAGGAATTGCTGCCTTAGGGCAGATACAGAGGCAGAGAGTAAACATTATAGCCTTTAAATTGCTTCAAAGATCTGTTGTGGGTGCTGTATAGAAGATATTGAACTAACTGCTTATTTCAATCGCACAGTGCTATTTTGAAGACTTATTTGGGAGCTCATCATTCAACCAGAAATGTTAAAACAAAATATCTAATCATTACCACATTGTAGTTTATGAGATCTTACCATGCATAAATTAGGGACCATATTTCCTATATTATAGCAGTGACAACACTTTAAACACCTCATTGGCTGAAACAATACTTTGGAATGTTCAGAAATTGGGAAGGGCACTATATAAATGCAAATCTTCCTTCCCTCTTTCTCACATTAAGACAACTTGCCTGAAGCTGTAAATGTATCGTCCAGTGGGAAAACCAGTTGTGTGGAAAACAAGAGTACCAGGATCAGTTCTAGTTTAGGGAATGTTAATTGATTCTGCCAACCTGTCACAAGGGAGTGAATAAAATCTTCCAAGGTTTCACGGACTGAATGTTGTCCAAGGATCATTCTTAGACAGTCCATCAACTGAACTCTGCCCACCAGGAAAGATCCAATGAATTGTGTCTTAGCTCTCAAATAAAGAATGTATGCTAAATAAGATCCATGGGAAATTGGATTCTAGTTAGAAGAACTGACAGAGCTGCAGAAAGCAGAGGGCAGGATCTTAAGGGCGTGAGTGACGTGAGCTATTGAGTGTTTAATGCAGCAATACGCAAGAGGTCCAGTAAGTTGTACCATGACATCTTGACTACACCACTTATGCATCCTCTGCTGAGGACTGAGTTGCCAACTGACATGGATTAAAACTTATTAAATACCTCATTAACACTGCAAGTCTCCTCATTATTATTCAGCATTCTATCTTATTGAACGTGCCAAACAAGAGAGATGTGGAGAAAACTCGGTGTGGAAATCAGGTCAGGTGTGGCAAATGCAGCTTGCTGTTTGCTTCGAACCACCTACACGTTGGTCACTGGGCACCAACCTCTCAGGCACACTCCATGGGCATTGGTCACATTCAGAGCAGCTCTGAACTGGTAGTGCTTGACCGGGGTACACCACAGCATCAGAGATGCTGGTCAATTCTGGGAAATCCTGGCAATGGCGAGTTATTCTAGGAACAGCTCGTGGTAAGATTGGGGCTTGAGTTTGGATACATGGGATGCAGCCATGAAAATTCAGCCCAGAGTAAAACAAAATTCAGAGTGGGTAACTGTTTCATCAAGGTGTATTAGCCTTGCTTATCTGGGTAGACAATCTAGAGTCTATCCAGTCATATAATCATAAGTAATATTTTAATTTGGTGTGGAGGAAAAAGTATTTTGTAAAATTGCCAATAAAACTAATGGAATTTAAACAAAGTAATTGGCTTTAACTTTATGCACAGACTGAGATATACACCAAGTCTGTAATTGGACAAACACATGATTCTCCAATGTCAGGTGAAGCTGGTGTAGGTTTTACACTATTGTGGATTTTTTGCATAACCTTATAATGAAGAGGTGTCTAAACTGTATTGTGATGTTCATGTACAGTTGTAATTCTATCTATTATTATGCTGAGTGGGTTGTATAAACATGTTGCCTTTGACACTATGCCATGGGAAACTAATTACAAATACTTAAAATATTTATATGAGGTTCATTCCTCTGTTATTCTAACAGAAGTATTAATCCATTTATTTTAAAAGTAAAAACAACTCAATTAAAATGGTTCAGACAGAAATTTAATACACACTTTCCTAAAGGCCATATCATAATTTTAAGAATCTATGATATCTTGTTCATTTCATAATTTAATATTTCTTGTTGACACTACACTTAAAACCTAAACTCACATGAACAACCTCAACCATATCTATGAGACATTTCAATTTATGATCAGAAACATTGCTGTAATTTTCCTTCCTGGGATTGAAAATTACTGCAATATTTTTGACCAAAGGTTGACATGGTTGAGGCTGCTCATGTGAATTTAGGTTTAAAGTGCAGTGTCATAAGTGTCAAGGTACATTTGGCATTAAAATTAGTGGCAGAGCATTGAAACCCAAACTTGCAACAATGGGAAATTGATGCTGCAGTCTCCAGGGTTATCTATTCTGTAACTAGTGGATGCCACAGGGATCAGTACTGGGGCCAAAGTTATTTACAATATAGATTAATGACTTGGATAAGGAAAGTGAATTCACTGTGGCTAGGTTTACAGATGACCCAAAAGTAGAAGGGAAGGTAAGTGCTGTGCATGACACAAACAGTCTGCAGTAGAACAGAGTCAGATCAACTGAGTGGGAAAATACTCAGCAGATTAACATAATGAGTGAAAATGTGAGGTTCTACCCTTTGGCAGGAATAGTAGAGGAGCTGAAAACTATTCAAATGGAGAAAGACTGCAGGAAGTTACAGAAGAGAGGCTTCGGAGTCCATCATGAATCTCAAAAAGAAAAGCAAATGGAGTGTTAGTTTTTATTTCAAAGGGAAAGCATTATAAAAGTAGGAAGGTGTTGCTGAAACTATATAAGGCCTCGGGAAACCAATCAACATAATCAAAGATCCCTCTCACCCCAGTTACACTCTCTTCCACCCTCTTCTGTGTGAACCCTCCCACTGTATCTGAACTCAAACTGACCAAAGTTTGAATACACGTATGAACAGATTCAAGAACAGCTTCTTCCCTGTTGTTATCAGACTTCTGAACAGACCTCTCAAATTTTAATTCTGAGCTCTCTCAATGCACTTTCTCTGTGGCTGTATCACTATACTCTGCACTCTGTTCTGCTACCCTGATGCGCTTGGTACAGTATGATCTGCTTGTATAACTTGCAAACAGCACTTTTCACTGTAACTTGGTACTTGTGACAATAATAAATCAAACTCAAATTCAGGCACTAGTCAGACCACAGCAGGGATATTGTGAACAGTCCTGGGGCCCTTATCTAAGTAAAGATATTCTGGCATTGGAGGCAATCCAGAAAATGTACACGAGGCAAAAAGCAAGTGTGGAGGGACTGCCTTATGAGGGGAGGTTAAGTTGGTTGGACCTGTTAAGAAGACTGAGAGCTGACTTTATTGAAATATACTAGATTCTTTGGGACTTGGCAGGGTTGATGTGGAAAGATTGTTTCCCCTTTGGGAGAGTCCAGGATCTGCTGGCCAAATCTCAGAATAAGGGGTTGCACATTTAAGATGATGCTTCTCTTGGACGTTGGTGAATCCATGGAAATGTTTAATACAAAGGACTATAGAGGTGGAGTCATTAAGTATATTCAAGGTAGACAGATTTTTAATTAGTAAGGGAATCAAGGGTTAGACAGAAAAGGAATCAAGGGTTAGACAGAAAAGGCAGAAAGGTGGAGTTGACGGTTATCAAATCAGCCATGATCTCACTGAAAGATGAAGAAGACTCAGTGGGCTGAATGGCCTACTACTTCTTCTATATCTTCTGGTCTTAAGTGCTGTGAAACACCAAATATCCCCAGTTCTTATACAGCTATATATGGGGCTGAAACCTGCAGGGAAAATGTTGGTAAAATCGGTCAAGATGTCCCACACCCATAACAGGTCATAAATTAAAATAAATTTGACATACAGATCACATTTGTGTTAAAACTATTCACAATTCATTCACTGTCATTTTTTATTTCAAACCATTATTTTTCATAAAAGATAGCTTTACATAAAAACATGTATATACATATTCACAAAGGGTGTTCAGTCTGTACAGTAGCATATAAGGAAACTTGCAAACATTGCAGCTTGACTCTATCGCACAAACAAACCAAAGGCATCTCTTACATGTACAAGATTATATTTACATGCATATTTGAGGCACTGGGAGGATTTGAAAACTGGACGGACCCCCATTTAATTTTGGCATAAAGACCTCAGAGGATAGTGGTCTTTCCCTACTGTATCTTAGTAGCAGCTGTCCCAGGCTTTAGTGTGTCCCTCAGCACAAAGCCCTCGACCTTAGAATGTGCCAGTCTGCAACACTCGGTTGGGGTTAACTCCTGGGTCTAGAAGACCATAAATTTCAGGCAGACTAGAGGGTCTTTCACTAAGTTGATGGTACTCCAGGCGGAGTCAATATTTCACTGCCAACTCAAACCCATCAACTCAATTGCTGTGCGTGAATTATCATTTGTCAGTTCCTGTCTGTATCATTGTGGATCCTGTGCTGCTCTGTCCTGTGCTGAGTTTTAAAAATTTCTTTCATGAGATGTGGGCTGTGCAGCATCGAACTGTCTCAGCTACTCATAGATATGATATTTATGTTGCTGGTAACTCAACTAAATGTTAAAGTGTTTTCAAAACCATTGGCAATACTGTAATTGTGGAAAAGATGGTTTCCTTTGAGTTGTTATGTCATATATTTGTCAAGTCATAATACATTCTGGACAGCTATAAATCTAATTTAATTTCCACCAAACTGTTTGCAGCTAATTCAAGCGTTTTCCATTTGGAGCTCATTGATAAAGCAGCTCTGTATATCTGAATTCTCTGTTGCTTCCTTTTAAAACTGTCTTTCTTCCATTGAAATGTCTGGCAATCTGAAGTAGGTGGGGTTTAATGAGAGTGGTTAAGACCAAGATTGGGGAAAACAATGGATAAAATTGAGGATTGTAAATGAATGAGTTAGAGCAGCCTAGCTTCTGCAGGGATATCGAACATGCCCCGATAGGTACTAAGCCAGTGATCTCATTCAAAACGGCCAATAGGACCAGTTGTTAAGAAAACTGCAATTGGTGTAGATTCCAGTGTTAATGTGAGATTGTTGTCATACTTTTGAGGTCGAGTAATGGGATATTTACCCTGCAGCTAACTTGTACATGGGAGGCCTTGATGCTGATACAAGCTGCTCAAAAGAGGAAAGTTTCAACTTCTGTTTGCCATCAGCCCTTACTTACATAAACATGAGTAAAATAGAAAAGGTAGCTAATGAGTGAAGGAACAAGACAAAAGTTATATGATTATATACTACATCTGAGAGACGTTTCATTACAGAATCTCAGTATAGATTCCAAACTGCTGAGTAGCTGTTGATGTGAATGTTGAGCCTCACCAATATCTGTGTTGATGATATATTGTCATTTTGGCTTGACCTGAATATATGATCAATGAAGATCAATAATCTTGAAACTGATGTTGAGAAGAAACAACTGAGGTATGGATCAGATTAATAATAAAATAAATTTGTCAATTGTTACTTCTGAGTGCCAATGCAAGGTCAAGGCTAGTATAGATGGAAAGGTCTAGTTTCTCCATGAGAACACTGATCAGCCATCGTTAATAAACTACAAGTTTTCAATTAACTGACCTGAGTCTTGCACTGCAGGGAGTTCCATGTTGAATACCCACTTTATCCCTGAGGGTAAAGTAAATGAATTTGGTCACAGGACCTTGTGTTAGATTTTTTAGATTCCTTACAGTGAGGAAACAGGCCCTTCAGCCCAACACGTCCACACTGACCCTCTGAACAGTAACCCACATAGACCCATTTCCCTCTGACTAATGCACCTAACACTATGGGCAATTTAGCATGGCCAATTCACCTGCCCTGCACATCTTTGGACTGTGGGAGGAAACCAGAGCACCTGGAGGAAACACACACAGACACGGGGAGAATGTGTGAATTCCACACAGACAGTCGCCTGAAGCCTGGAATTGAACCTGGGATCCTGGCACTGTGAGGCAGCAGTGCTAACCATTGATCCACTATGCCACCCACCCATTAGGAATGGGGAAAACATTCAAACATGGTTCTCCATCCTACTCGTCTACAATCATTATTATAATCATTCACCATGTCAGTTAAAGGAACCAAAAATGAATTACTTGCGTTTAAATATCAACTTTCACAATTATAGAGCTGAATATTTGAGTTTTGTTCTAATGATAATGTATCACAAATAATAATGTAGCATGAAAATAATTAACTATACATTGCTTTGTGACTAAATCTGGGAGATAATGATTCTCAGTTCAAAATCAAACCCAGTGGGAGATAGTGCACAATAGGAGATCTCCGATTGTGACAATCGCCAGTGACACTCAAACCCCAGTGAGAGACAGACCCCAGTCCAGAGAGAGAGAGATGATAATCAGTGAGAGACACTTCCCAGTGAGAGACAATCCCTCATGGGAGATCATCCCCAGTGGATGAAGCCAGTGAAAGACAAAGCTTTGTGAGAGACTGATCCCAGTCCAGAGAGAGAAAGGTGATAATCAGTGAGAGACAATCCCCAGCAGATCATCGCCAGTGAATGAGCCCAGTGAGAGACAATCCCAGTGAGAGACACTCCCAGTGACAGACATTCCCAGTGACAGACATTTCCAGTGACAGACATTCCCAGTGACAGACAATCCCCAATGGGAGACCAAGCCTAAAGTTCTTAAGAAGTCATCTTGGACTCCAAACATTAACTCTGTTTCTCTCTCCACAGATGTTACCAGACCTACTGAGTTTTGGCTGCACCATTTTGCTTTTATTTAACTCAATTAGATTTCGGTACAGCATGTAATTTGATGGCAATACACCATTAATAAAACATCCGTCCCTTTTAAATCCTTTCTTAACCAAGGAACTTCGACAAAAATGTAAACAAACTTCTTAATATTTTTCATCTGGGTCACCTAGGAGATTAATCCCTGATTCTTCAAAGCTTTAGGATGATACTGCAGGATTGGCAAATCTACTTCTAACTTTCCGAAAAGTATTCTAGTCTGGGATGGGTTAGCAGCAGGTTGTAAGGCACATTAACAGTGACACACACCATAATTGTATCGACCTGTTCCTGCAGCTATAATGATGGGAGTGTTCTTATCAATGATCCCTACCTGAAGATACATTCCGATCCACTGCTGACAGATCAATGAAGTATTAGTGCACTCACAAGGACGTGGATTTTTTTGTGGTTTGGGGAATGCAGCCCAGGACTGAATGAAGGAAGGAGGCTGTCAGCTGATGACTGGTTTATGATGCATTTTGTATTTGGAATGGGTGGGGTAATAGGGTGGTGAGATTTTGGCAGGTTTTTTCTGTCTCAAGGTGGGGACGTGATGGCAAGAACTGGTTACTTTCCACAATTGACTCATTATCTCCTTCAAACCTGCAAACCTTTCAAGAGTGGAAGAGAATGATGTTAGGAGTTTAATGTCAGATGAATCAAATTTTTAAAATTGAATGAATTAATTCATTTTGGGTGAGAGGTATCTAAAGTGATGTCCAATTTGTTTTGTCACTCAACCAGAAACGTTAACTCTTTTTTCTCTTCACTGTTGCTGCCAAACCTGTTGAGCTTTCCCAGCAGTTTCTATTTTTGTTTCTGATTTACAGCATCTGCAGTTTTTATTTGGTGATGTATAATTTATTATGTCACAATCAGAGAATTTATCTTCTCAGTAAATCATGGATGAAGTGGTTGTCTCCTTCCTTTAATGTATTTGGGGCAGCCTCATACATATCTGTCATATATCAGATCAGAGGAAGGCAACTTTAACTTTGCTTTCTCTCTACAGATACTGTCAGACCGGCTGAGTTTTTCCAGCAATTTCTGTTTTTGTTTCTGAATTCCAGCACCCGCACTTCTTTCAGTTTTTATTTTCTCTCATATAGTTTATTTCGTTTAGTTCTCCCTGGTCCCTACTCCTCCCTCTGTTTGGAGATTACTCCATTGTTGTGTTTGCTTCTGAAATGTCTGTCTGCTGAGTGGGCTGCAGGCCTGTGGGAGACCGAGTATCTGAGATGAGTGGGGAGTGTGTACATGTCACAAACCGGGACATTGCTTCAGTCTGCTCTGCACCGCCCCTCAACCTAACCCGGGTCACCAGGGCCAACAAGATGTTACAGCCAGGCCTTGACTCATTATTGCCATTGAAATTACATTTTTAAAGCATATCTCCTTTAAATATATATACATAAAAAAAATCATTATTGGCCTCTGAGCTCGAAACGCTCAGGATCAGTGTTGATGCTTCATGAGCTAAAGGGATTAAAAAGAGCAAAATAAGCTTATACTGAGAAAAAGAGTTAAGCTTCTACCCCACTGCGAGAGAGGGCAAACTATATCAGCGCGAACTAGTGATTACGGCCATAGCTGCGCCATTCACACGCCCTTTAGTCATTTTGATGAAAGTGTTTCAATAGGGATTTCCTAGTCTATCCCACCCGATTGGGGACACACTAGAATTAAGAATAGTTGGCTGTTGCTACGATTTGTCAGGGAATGCCAGAACTCGGCAGTGGGTAACGTTGCCTGAAGTAACTCTCTCCATTGTATTAATAATACAGTGTGACACCAAGCTAACAAAGCCAGATTCAGACACTCAGCAGGTAATGGAGCTCATTTTCGAGGCATGAGAGTCAGTCTCTGTCCTGAGCTGTCACAGGACATTCCCACACCTCTGGCATCACTGTCTCAGACTTACTCTCTCATATAGTCCCAGGACATCTCTCCTCTATCGAAACGATTGTGTCGCGGGGATCATTATCCATCGCTCTTGTATCGTTTGGCAGCTCACTCATTTACTCTCTTCTCATAATGTGAGTCTATTCTGGCATCAGAATATTCCCGTGTCTTCAACTCCTTCATCTTATTATCCAACAGCCAGTGTTCTTTAATATCATTTATATATGTATGTATTTTCCACCTTATTTGTAGGATGTGGGTGTTGTTGGAATTTATTGTCCATCTCTAACCGTTAAAAGTGAACTAAATTGCTGTAGGCCTGGAGTCACATGTCGGCTAGACCAGGTAAAAATGGAAGATTCACTTTTCTAAGGAGCTGAACTAGTTTCTTTTGAAACAACAACTGACAGTGGTTACATAATCAAAGATTGCTGGAAAAACTCAGCAAGTGGGCAACACGGTGGCTCAGTGGTTAGCACTGCTGCCTCACAGTGCCAAGGACCCGGGTTCAATTCTGTCTTGGGGTGACTGTCTGTGTGGAGTTTGCACATCTCCCCATTGTCTGCGTGGGTTTCCTCCGGGTGCTCTAGTTTCTTCCCACAATCCAAAGATGTGCAGGCCAAGTGAATTGGCCATGCTAAATTGCCCATAGTATTCAGGAATGTGTAGGTTCGGTGCATTAGTCAGGGATAAATATTGGGTAGGGGGAATTGGTTGGGTTGGTTGCTCTTCGGAGGGTTGGTGTGGACTTGTTGGGCTGAAGGGTCATTTCCACACTGTGGGGATTCTATAATACTAAGGTCTGAAGTTCTGAAGTGTCACTGGACACAAAATGTTAACTCTGCTTTCTCTTTGCAGATTATGCCTGACCTGCTGAGTTTTTCCAGAAATTTCTGTTTCTGATTTCCAGCATCCACAGTTTTAATACATGGCTGCCATTATGGATTAGCTTTTCATGTCAGACTTTTACTGGATTCAAATGTCACCATGTACCATGATGGGATATGAAACACATGTCCTCAGAAAATTAATTTGAGACTCTTAGATGACTACTGATATTGCTGTTATACCACTGCCTCCTCTCCTCTCTTTGGGATGTGAGTGGTGTTGGCTAAGTAACATTTATTGCCAGTCATTTGTTATCCAGAGAACAAGGAATTGCTGTTTTTGAGGTGGTCAGGGCACGGAGGTTCATTTCCTGAAGAACCATTTGGGTTTTTATGACAATCCAAAGTTTCTCTTGTCTTTTTTAGTTAGCTTCATGGAAAGCATTTCCTTTCAAGCTGCCACAGTTTTATGCAACAGTTCAGAGGATAAATGTTTAGCTTAAGTTTCATGGTCAAATTGGCTTGTTTCTCCTGAGAAAAGGTGAGCTAAGAAATAAGAGCAGGAAAATGCCATTTGGCCCATTGAGCCTTCTCTTCAGGCACCTGAGCACCAACATACATGAAGCAAATGTGATACCAAACATTACTGTGGGTAAACAGGAATTTTGTGAACTCTACGTTCGGCACAACATCGTGGGCCGAAGGGCCTGTTCTGTGCTGTATTGTTCTATGTTCTATGTACAATAATATGAGTACACAACCCAGGCTGACACTCCAGTGGAATACTGAGGGACAACTGCAATTTTAGAGGTGCAATATTTTTCATTGTGGGTTAAACTGTGTGCCCCCTCATTATTTGATGGATAGCACAGACCCCATGACATGACTTCGAAAAAAAGCAGAGGATTTTGCCTACTGCCCTAAACAACTTTCCTTCCTCAACCAAGAATGAAATCAGATTATCTGGTTAGTTATCTAATTACTGTGGGTGTCAGCATTCAATCTGACTTGTGTTTTCTATGTTAAAGCAGTGAGTATATTTCAGAAATACTTCATTCGCTGAACAGTGTTTTGAGACAGCTTGAGGTTGAGAAAGTAAATGAAAAGTAATGCATGCATGACTTTCTTTCTTCCCTTTGGTCTTTCCTTGTTTCTCTCTTTCCTTCCTTATCTTTGTAAAATTCAGCTTTCTAAATTGAGTCACATACTGCAGAATACTGACACAATAATATACCAGGGATGATTGGCAGCATTATCTGTGTTCAACGGAAAAGTTTGAATAACAGAGAAGAGGCAATGCATATCTGTCTCACAGAACAAAGTGTGACTGTCCACTGGATGAGTATTTGAGATGTGCTGAGTAGTTAATCCTAATTGGGTCCAGGGGTCCTAATCATACAACATTATTAAAAATTATAGAGCCAAGGTGAACAAGTGTAGTTCAGGTACCTATCAACTATGATCTGATGATTGGTGGAACAGCCTCAGAGGGCTGAATGGTCTATTAAATCTATTAAAATAAGTAACCTCAGTGACCCTGGGCCAAGGAGGAAAAGTAGTTAATGCTCCCATTCAAAGATCATTGCTCAAATGCCAGTGGACAGGCTCATCAAGTTAAGGTGGGATTGAACTATACTTTGATCCTTATTGCAGCTGGCCAATGGTTCTTGGGAAGAAGGCTCATGGTTGCAGAAGAACCAATGGTTGCCAATGTGCAGGGGCCAGCTTAAACACCAGGAAACATGTCCCACTATATATGCAAAATATGCATTTATATAGGGCCGTTCATAATAACTGGGCTTTCCAAACTGCTTTTCAGCCAAATAAATTATTTTTCAAATGTAGTCCCTGTTGTGCTGCAGGAAATATGGCAGGCAATTTGTCACAGCAAGGTTCCATGGGTAAAACAGCAATAGCATCAGTTAAGAAATGCATATTACTTGGGACAGCAGTATCTTGGATGGAGGGCAGAAAGCAATTGGATGCGGCATGGCATCATTCAAAAGAAAAAGAAAACTAATTGAACAGTTAAATGTAGCATGTTGTGATATAATGTAGGGTGCCTCTGCACAATTTCTGCCAAGCAGTGTTTTGCAAATCTGATGTTGAAGTACCTACGTATTACTGTTCAGTAGGTAGGATACATAGTTTTGATAATTAATCAATACAAAGTGAAGCCCCAATGTCAGCTTGGGGAAGAACAGCCAAGCATAGCGCTGACACCATCACAAAGGAAGGGTAACAAGAGAGATGAGGATATATCATGAAATTGCTCCTGTGCCATGCTGAACTTTATGAGAACAAACAAGATAAAGCAAGAGGGGAGGAGAGAAAGAATGAAACACATTTGTTGGTGCCTTTCATAATTTCAGGAAAAACCAAAAGACTTTACAACCAATGGAGTACCTGCTAAAGCACAGTTCACATTGGACCCAGCCAGTAAAGAATGATTTCATCCCATTATATAGAGGTGCCGGTGTTGGACTGGGGTGTACAATATTAAAAATCACACAACACCAGGTTATAATCCAACAGGTTTATTTGGAAGCACTATACTCCACAACCATCTGATGAAGGAGCAGCACTCCGAAAGCTAGTGCTTCCAAATAAACCTGTTGGACTATAACTTGGTGTTGTGTGATTTTTAACATTGTTCATCCCATTAGTCCGCAATGCATTTGAACTCATTTACCAAAGCTGGATAACCCATGTCAAACATACTAGAGCCCCATTCCTTAAAAAAAAATAGATCTGTGAAGCAAAAATCATCCTTTCTATAACTATAGTATTTAAACGTTAGGAGATCCTGAAGAAATGCATACGATTTTTTTTTAATGTAAGGTTGAGTTAACTATTTAAACTATATGGAATAATTAAATAATGTCTGGGGAAATTTTATATAAAGCCATCAAAATTCAGAAGTCATTGCATAACTGTATTTGTTTTTTAATGGATTGATATAGTAATCAGATGTGATTCTACCTAACTTGATCTCATTCCTAAATGGTTCCAGTGCAACTCACAGATAAAGATAGTGGATGCTTTGAATGGAGTCAACAGCATGCAACTCAATGGCTGGGGTGTTTGAAATCATGAAAGGGAGCTCAAGATTATAAGCAAACCTCTGAGATTCAGTTGAAAGCTTAACTATTAATACTGACAGTCCTGTTAGTGAGGAGAGCCTTACCACCTATGACCCTTTTAATGAGATGAACCGCGCCAACAGGAACTCTCTTTACAGAAATGTCTCGAACTTAATATCTCCAGAGTAAGAAAGGGAACAAAATAAAATCAAGGTTCCTCTCCTGATTATCACCCATCAGCATGCACAGAAAACTTTGTACAGGACCAGATTTGATTGCGGTATCCACCCAAGTGAAGAATGGGGCACTGGAAGGCTATCTGTACCTGTGGACCTGTATCTTGGCCTGAGCAAGACTATTTCAGGAGAGGAAATAGCAATATTCTTCTGGAAAACAAAATAATACAACAGCACATTGATAAATAAGAGCAAAAACTTTAAATAATAAGACAAAATGTTCATTATACATTTAATTTTTTTGGACTAACAACAATAAATACATTAATGAAGCCATTTGCAAATAATATTATTACCTTGTATTTTTGGGTTTAGTGCCACACCTGGGCTCATATTCAAGTACTGTTATGTTATAAACCTTGGTATTGTAAATAAAATAAAACTAAATTAAAGTTAGAACATTATTTAGATTCATTTTCATTTCAGAAATTGGCTTTCAAAAAGACACAACTCTTTCACCCATAATACCATTTGTGACATATGACATATACTAATTATGTTTCAAGGCGTGAAAGAAACATAAACATTGGCAATAACCATGTTCACAATAGTTTGCAGATAGACCATAACCGATAGTGCGTATTTTTTAAAAATGTCTCATTGTCTTTTTTTCTATTTGATGTGGTGAAATCCGTGCACGTGCTGATCCCCTGTACCTCTTTGGTTTTTGTCTTCCAGCCACCCGGGAATCTGCCTTTGTCCATGCCATTGCCTCAGCTGGAGTGGCATTTGCTGTGACACGCTCCTGCGCTGAGGGCTCCAACACTATCTGTGGCTGTGACTCACACCACAAGGGCCCACCAGGCGAAGGCTGGAAGTGGGGAGGCTGCAGTGAGGATGCTGAGTTTGGAGTACTGGTCTCCAGGGAGTTTGCTGATGCCCGAGAGAACAGGCCAGATGCTAGGTCTGCTATGAACAGGCACAACAATGAGGCTGGACGGACGGTAAGGAATGGGTAGCTTTGGATTAGACTGTGTAGAGAGAATGGGACAACAATTTGCTAGACTGGATTGAGTTTGGTTGGAAAGAGCTTAACTTGAAAAACTGTGATGTTTTTAAACATTAACATTTTGAATTGAAATTTAATTTGAATGTTTTAACAATTTGAATATTTGGCCTTTTTGTGCATATAAGGATGTTTGTATATTGTGAGAGAAGGATATTCACTGTGACACTTTGAATGGGATGTTTAATTTTTATTCTTTTTTTATATATCCAGAAGTGTTCCTACATACAACTGAATGTTTTTTTTCCCTCATCATCCAAACCACCTGTGGTACTTTTTCCATTTATTACACAAACCATCAAAGGTGAGGGAGAGGTAGGGAAAGTGGGAGGGGAAGCTTTGGTTTAGGATCTCATCTGAAGGTTAACACATCTGACATAATGGCACTTCCTTGGTATTGTACTGAAGGAATAAGTAGATGGGGACTTCCATATTAGATGGATGCTGAGTGTACACATGCCTGACTGGCTGCTAACTGAGCCGAACTATAAATACAGTTCATGTATTTATCTGAGGAGACTAGGTTGGGTGAAGAGTGCTGGGGAAATGAGGTGGGTATGCATTACCTTGCTGCCACAATTTCAATGCAGTCATGGCTGAACACTGTTAGCATTAGTGTAAACCTTACCCTCTTTCTGTGGAAATTTCCCAAAGGATCGAGAAGAAAATCAAACCGTATCACTTGGAAAATGTAGTATTTGCTCCTTACCCAAGTCAGAAAGCAAACATGAGTATTGGAATCATCCATCCAATCCAATCATCAGGAGGGAACAACCAAAAATAACAAATAATACTTGAAGAGAATGTAGCAGCTGTTCTGAGGTATATAAGGCAAGTTGGACCAGTGTGTGTCATTCATAAGTTTTACTGGTTTTTCCTTCTGGATAAGGATGGCCGGTGGAACAGGAACTGGTTTCTCCAATGAAAGAGGCAGCAGTGTACCCCTCTGGCAGCCCCAACTGGACTCCACAGGCACAAGCACCCAAGGGCATCTCAAGGTGGCAAAGTCCTCAAAATATACGCAAAGCTACTCAAGTTTACTGCTGGTCACAGTTGCCAGGTGACTATTCTGGAGGGGAAACTGTTCCATTAGTTGGCTTGCAGTCACTGCTGTGGCGGGATTAGCTTGAGGGAGTGAGGGGGAACAAATAAAGAAAGACTTGCTGGTTCCCCAATGATAAGGTCTTGGCAACCTCCCTACTCCCCCCACCCCACCCTCCCCAGTCTGATCCCAGGTGACCTGCCACTAATTGACTGTCCTTCACTGCTGGGCCAAAATCACAGGATTGCCGAGATTCAGAAGAAGGCCATTCAGCACTGAGCAAATTAGCTTAGTTTGAATCTCCTGCATTCTCTCCATAACATTGCACATTACATAAATGGAAACAATAGTCCAACACCCTCTTGAATGTCTCAACTGAACCTGCCAAACATCCAGAAGTAATAATTCTAAGGGGCTGACCTGAAGCATTACTTTGCAAATTTGCATCACTCGCTATGTACCTGCCTCCTGTTCTAGTCTCCAAAACCATCCCTGCTTCCTGGTTAAGATTCCACATGAAGTGAACCATGCTATCTGACATAGAACATTTTGATTTATTTGGTTTCAATGTGGGCCATACTGACAAAACTACAGATATTGGCCTGGGAAGCTGGTAGTGAACCTTCTCCTTAGACTGCTGCCGCCATTTTTGTAAAGAGTACCACTCCCGAAATGGCTAAAAATACTGACCAACAATGATGAAGAAATGGTGATATGTAAGTTAAGATGGTGTCTGATTTAGAAGATAACTTGGAAATGATGGCGGAGCAAATTACTGCAGATGCTGAAATCTGTACTGAAAACAGAAAATGCTGAAATCACAGAGGATCAAGCAGCATCTGTGGAGAGAAAACAAGCTAATGTTTTGAGTCTAGATGAGTCTTCATCAGAGCTGGTTACTTCCATTTGGCTTTTGACAACAGCTCATCCTAAAATGTGGTGAGTAAGCTGGTAATGTTGTTACCCTTACAGAATAGAAGGAGTTGATCTCTAATTGAAGGTGGTCAATGCCTGCCTCAAATATTACATGTCAGCCTGTGTCTGGATGTTTCTAGGCCTTGTAATAGGTATAATAGCATATTGGGTACGGCGGAAGTAACAGTTAACATTTCCATTCTGACAATATAATAGAGGCGAGGTTATTGATAAAGCAATTACAAAACATTGGATTAATGGCACTTCCCAAAAAGCTCATGCAGGAACATCCTGGGATTGTAATAATTAGTCTCTTTTGATTGAAATAATTTTTCTATGTTATAGGCAGGGTTTTCATTTTGATCTCTTTATCACCAAATAGAATCAGTTTTGTTATCACTCCTTAGGACCATAGTCAAAAGAATCCAACCTTGCAGTGCACAAAGAAACATATTGTGTTGAAGGAAATGCATTAACATGACTATTAATGTAGGTGGCACACGGTTGGGATTGGCACAGTTTGAGCACAGGTATGCCAGTTTCAACTCTGTACCTCAGCAATCATAGTGGCTGCAAGGGACTATGGTGGAAGTTCTGGTGTTCCATTGGAGCAAGTTGTATTCATTCATTCCTTGATGTTAAAGAGAAAGGTTTCATCAATACTGGGAGGCAAAGTCGGTAGCATAATTATGGAGGTTAATGCCATTTCCTGTGCATGATGCAGGATGTAGATTAGAAGTGTGGGGAGCCAAGGATGTTGTCGACAATACGTGCGGTAGGTATTTGCTGTTACGATAGACGGGAATGAATCTGTATAAAAAGAGGGCGAAGGGGGAATACTGCACCAAGAGTCACAAATTTTATGATCCTAGCTGATGATGATATTGGACAAGTCAGTGTGAAAACTGGCTAAATAAACCCACAGATTTTATTTAGACAATTTAATTACTCTGGTCGCCTGTCACTGAACATATACACATGAGTCTGCAAATATACTTTTAACAAAATGACATTAATTTATTACATGAGATATCAAAGA
Source organism: Chiloscyllium plagiosum (assembly GCF_037043375.1). NCBI lineage: Eukaryota > Metazoa > Chordata > Chondrichthyes > Orectolobiformes > Hemiscylliidae > Chiloscyllium > Chiloscyllium plagiosum. The sequence continues at coordinate 39,441,417 of NW_028270170.1, read as the reverse complement.
TCTTATCATAAAAGCAAAAAGAAAGAATCTACTCATTTTCCCATCAATCCCTTCACAGACTCTTAACCCCACTCTTTAATATTTACTAAATTGACAAGGTCACAAGCACTTCCTTTCACTGAATATTTGCATGTTCATCAGGTGTGATTCTCTACCTTACTGTCTCTCCCTGATTAATGGCCTATTTCACTGACCTTTCTTCACTGAATTCAAGGAAAAGCGATATAGACTCAATGGGCCGAAGGGCCTCTTCTGTATGTTTTGATTCTATGTAGAGTTCTGGGCTTTATCAGCACTGTCTGTTTGAACTGCTAAAACAAGTTGAGACCTCTTTCCAGCTGCGATGGCCTGTAGACTGGTGGAACTAAACTGCCCATGTGCTGGCATGGGTATTTTCTCTTTGAACTGGACCTACTTATGGCCCCTGTCTATCAGTTTTTCTCCAGGTGGTAAATTTTAAATTAGTAAACATATCTGCAGTTATCCCAGTAGCTGACGTTCTGGACATTTAGCTTAAATCTCATGATTTATTGGAAAGACTGTTTTAACCTGATGATGAAAAAGTTTTCTGACCCTTTCAAAAAACGTCACCTTCACAAAACCAAAATAAAAAAAAACAAATTGCTGGAGAAACTGAGTAGTTATGGCAGCATCTGTAGAGAGGAAGCAGAGTTAACCTTGTGAGTGCAATGACCCTTCTTCAGAACTGACGGAATCCATGGAACTCTACTTTAGAACACAAGTTCCCAATTAAGAATAATGCATTGAAATCCTCATGACACAGAGATTGGTGTTTTCAATAATCACATTGGAAGAAGGCTGAAATGATACAGCCAGGAGGTTTTGTAAGATGTCGGCATAGACTTAAAATGAACCATCCTATTTGGAGACTGAGTGGAAGAAGACAGCTCATGCAATACTTGAGAGCACAGGTGAAGAGGAGATTACATATGAATATGGAACAAGAGTAAGTCACTCAGCCCTTTGAGTCTGTTCCACCATTCAATAAGATCATGGCTGATTTGATTTTAACCTCAACTCTACATTCCTGCAAATCCCCAATTATATTTCATCCCCTTGGGAATCAAAGATCTATCTACCTCAGCCTTAATTATATTTAAATGAAACCTCACTTATTGTGATAGCTTCCTAATGGTGGAAATGTCGGAAGGTAGTTTACACTTCGGAACAAGCTTGGTGCTGTATATGAGAGATTAGCTATTCTGGCATGAAAAGCATCCATCCAGGTGTTTGCTGTGTATAAACAGATAGATGGCGAGAAGCCAGTGTGTCTTTCTGGCACGCACTGACAATTAGGCACCCTGCAGGTATATGTCAATCATCCTTCATCAAGGAATCTTTATAATAGAAGCATAATCCATATTAGTCTTTAGCTGCGAGAAAGAATATCAGCCGACCTGCTTCAACTATTCAAATCCACACTCATGTTCACCCTGGCAGTTGCTGTCTGCAGTACTCCAGCTGTTAACAGTACTGTAAATGAAATCAACTTTATTTATAGCTCTGCTCTAAACCTAACTCTGAAAAAAAAAACTGCATTCCTCTAATTCTGACAGTTCATGCATTATCAATATCCAGCACCCTTACATTACTGGCTATGCCTGAATCCCCTGCTTAAACTTTTCCACTCTTTCTTCCTTACAAGCTCCTTCCTAGTCGTAAAGGATGATGCTGGAAAAGCACAGCAGGTCAGGCAACATCTGAGGAGCAGGAGAGTCCTACAACTCCCTTTACTATACCTCCTCTCACCTTCCTTCCTGTAAAAATGTGATCCCTTACTCCCAATTCCTCCGGCTTCGCTGTATCTGCTCCCAGGAAGTGCAATTCCACTTCAGGACATCCCAGATGTCTTCTTATTTCAAGGATAGCAAGTTAGCCTCCCACAAGATCAACAATGCCCTCCAGCGCATCTCCTGCATTTCCTGCACCTCGGCCCTCGAACCCCTTTGCCCCAGCTGCAACTAGGATAGAACCCCTCTGGTCCTCACCTTCCGCTCCACAAATCTCCAGATACAGGCATTATCCTCCGTCATTTCTGCCAGCTACATCCAGACTCCATCACCCTATCTGCATTTCATTCTCTCTGAGACTCCCTCATTAGGTCCACACCTCCCATCAACTCTCCCTCCACACCTGGCACCTTCCCTGGCTGCCACACCAGGTTTAAATCCTGAGCTCACACCTCCTCCCTCATCTCTGTCCAAGGTCCCAAAGCATCATTTCACATCCAGTGCAGAATTTCCTGCAAATCCACCCGTGTTATGTACTGCATCCGTTGCTCTTGATGTGGTGTCCTCTACATTGGAGAGACAGGACGCCAACTCGTGGAGTTGTTCAGGGAACATCTATGGGACACATGCATCAAACAACCCATTGCACATGTCCATTCTGAGAGGTTCCGTGCATTGTTCGCCCTATGGCTGAACACTTCACCTCCCTCCCAACTCCCCCAGGGACATGCAATTCCTCGGCCTCCTCCACCACCAAAACAAAGCCACCCACCAACTGGAAGAAGAACGCCTCATCTTCTGCCTCAGGACCCTACAACCACACGACCTCAACATCAACGTCACTAGTTTCCAAATCTCCCCTTCCCCCGCCTCATCCCAGATCCAACCCTCCAACTCGGCACCACCCCCTTGACCTGACCTGTCCTACCTGTCTATCCTCCCACCCATCCACTCCAGCCTCCTCACTGACCTATCACTATTAGCCCCCACCTGCATCCACTTATTGCCTTCCCACCTACCTTCCAGCTCCACCTCCACCCCTGTATGTATCTCTCAGCCCCCTTCCCCCTTCACATTCCTGATGAAGGGCTTATGCCCAGAACTTCGACTCTCCTGATGTTTGGATGCTGCTGTGCTTTTCTTCTCCAACACCTGCAGTCCTCACTTTGTCCAAGATGCTTCTTTGGCCATGCACACCAGTCCTAATATTTCATGGGATTCAGTATCAAGTTGTTTGATAAACATTTTGCTGAGAAGTATGTTAGGATATTTTACAATAACAAAGACATGATACAAATGCACATTCTATTTTTGCAGCACCTAATATATCTCTGTCCCTTTTAGTCATAATCACTGGTAGGTTTTTCGCTTATCCATGTCCTACTGTCTAGAAATCCTAACATCATTGCTCTGTCTTCCTTTGAAATTCTATCTCTTTATCCAAGCTTGGGGTCATCTCGAAGCCCCTCCAAATCTAATTCTTCCTGCTTTAGAATCCACTTTGCACATGCCCATTCTGAGAGGTTCTCTGTATGTTTTATTGTGTGTATCTATTCAATGGAAGGACTGAAAGATGTTATCACTGGCTTCAACCCCCATTGTGCCAACGCAGTTCATACAGAACATGTGAGTAGGCTGTTAGTGTTTGCTTGAATGTCTCCTCTTTTGCATGCTTCTTTCACTTTGGTCAGAAGATTGTGGGTTCAAGCCTCACTCCAGAACACTGAGCATGTAGTGCAGGTTGATACTGAGGTGCTGACATGAAACATTGGCGGTGCAAGCCTTCGAATGAAGTATCAAATCAACACCTGTTGTTTTCTCAGGTGAGAACAAACATCCCATGGCACTACTTCAAAGAAGAACTGGGGAAGGTTTCCCAATTCTCCGGCTTATCCTTCAACCAACATATAAAAAAACAGATTATATTGTCATTGTGGCAATTGCTCCATGCAAATTAGCTGTTGCATTTCATACATTAAACCGACAACTACATTTCAAAAATATTTACTTGGCTGGAAAGTACTTCAGGTGTTCTATGATCTATGATTGCAGAATCACACATTTCTTTTTTTGCTAGTGCCCTATTTGTAACGTACACATTATTAGTGGGTTTTAATGAATCTATTTCAAGTACCTCACAAATCTTTCGCATGTTGGTAACAGACATATTTCAGCCAAGAGCTACACAATCTGTTGTGTCTGTACCTCAGGACACTTGTCTTTGATTCTCTACCTTGTACAATTTAATCAGAACATTTGGAATCTAAACATAGACCATACAAGTTGACAATTATGATTTAAACACTGAAATGCTTTTGATGATTCAAAATCAATGAAGTGTTACATGTGCTTCTCCAACTTTTATAAAGATCACTACTGCTGTAACTTTACAGATTATTGAGAGAGTGTGTCGAACAGTAATGAATAATTACATAAATAATGTGATCCTGGATTATGATTTCACAACACAGCACCAATTGCAAGTTCTCCTCCAAGTCATGCACCATCCTGACTTGGAAATCTATCATCATTCTTTCACCGTCACTGAGTCAAAATTCTGGAATTATCTCCTTTAAGGGCATTGTGAGTCAACTTCCAGCATGTGGACTGCAACAGTTCAAAAAGGCAGCTCACCACCACCCTCTCAAGGGCAACTATGGGTGGGCAATAAATACTGGCCAGCTGTTGTGTCATGTATAGACAGGGTTGTTAAAAAGGCTTTCATTTCTCAGTCATGTTGAGGTTGTACAGAATATTGATGATGCCTTTTCTGCAATACTGTGTCCAGTTGTGGTCACCCAGTTGTAGGAAGGATATTATTAAGCTGGAGAAGATTCAAAAGAGATTTACCAGGATGTTGCTGGGTATGGGGGTTTGAGTTATAAAGAAAGGCTGGATAGGCTGGAACCTTTCTTCACTAGGGCATAGGAGGTTGAGAGATGACCTGATGGAAGTTTATAAAATAATGAGCGGTATAGATAGAGTTAATAGTAATTGTCTTTTCCCTAGGATGGGGAATTTCAAGACTAGGGGTAAATGTTTCAGGTAAGAGAAGAGAGATTTAAAAAAGACATGGGGGGCAAATATATTTACACAAGGATGGTTTGCGTGTGGAATGAACTTCCCGAGGAAGTGGTCGATGTGGGTACAATTACAACATTTAAAAGACGTTTGGATAGTTAATGAATAGGAAAGGTTTGGAGGGAGAGGGCAGGCAGGTGGGACTAGTTTAGTTTGGGATTATGTTCAGCATGAACTGGTTGGTCCGAAGGGTTTGTTTGTGTGCTGTATGTCCCAGGATTGAACAAAAAATTTAATACATTAGGTGAACAGAGGCCAGGGGACATAAATTAGAATTCATTCAAGATCAAAACCTAAAATCACTAAAAATAATTAAGTTATAGTGTTGGTTTAGTTGGCAGTGCATGTGGCTTTGAATCAGAAGATTCTTGATTCAGTAGTAGTCCAGGGCTCTAGCTGACACTGCAGTGCCCAATGGAGGGAATGCTGTACGTTCAGAGGTAATGTCTCAGATGAGATTTCAAAGCAAGGTCCCACTTGTCTGTTTGTATAAACAATACATTAGTGTTATTTTTACGAAGAGCAGTTTCCTGGCCAATGTTTATCCATCAATCAACAAGCTTTTGCCCGAAACGTCGATTTTGCCTGAATTGCTGTGCTCTTCCAGCACCACTGATCCAGATCTGGTTTCCAGCATCTGCAGTCATTGTTTTTACCCCATTACAAAAACAAAACAGATCATTAGATCACTATCATATTGCTGGTTATGGGAGATCATTGAATACACATATTGGTTGCTGGGTTTTATTATATTATGACAATGACAAGGCAAAGAGGACTTCATGAGCTGTAGATGCTTTCAGAGGTCCAGTGATTATGGAAAGTGCTATATAAATATATGAAGAGATGTTTAGATGAATTCTTCAAAGCAAAATAGCTAAGGCCAGTAAAGTAGAAATGGGATATTAGATGGAAGAATTAATGCACATCAAGGAATAGCTACGATGGAGTGACTGGCTTTCCTCACTTTAGTCTTTCCTTATACCATTGCCACTGGGATGTTTGTTTCAAGGTTTCCATGCCCTTGTGATGCAGCTGTGGTTAGGAAACACACCAGAAAAAAAATGTGCCACTGACATTCACATGGTTTACACAATTACAGTGTGTTCCAATGTTGAAACTGAGATAATAATTCAAACAAGGCCTATTTTGATATCGCAAGCAGCTAACTACATTTTCCAATTTAGTTCCAGTCGTCAAAATGAAGTTCTCGCTAAGCAGCAGAGAAATGCTTACGAACAGGGGTATTGCTAGTTGACAAACTCGTTAATGAGGTGAGATTCAGTCTTACTATGTAGCTTTCTGTTCTGCCACCCATGGTGAGGAAACTAGATGCCGTGAATTCCTGACATGAAAGTCTAAGCTGGTTTTTGGCAACTCCAACTCACTGCTTGTTCTTCTGGACCACCATCCTGGACATTTGGCAACGAAGTCTCAGGGCACGCTCACATACACCCGTGTCTGCAGATACTGTCAGCTGACACCTGCAAGCCTGTCAGGACCTTCACGGCATCTCTCCGATATATGCTTTCGCATTTCAAAGATGCACTTTGGTACACTCCTGCAACTAGCAATGCTCATGACTGGACTAGGCTGCATCTCATGGCTGTCCCCTTACACTTTTCACACTCACTCACTTCGAGCCAACTGAATGCAAACAGAATCCTTGCCTCACCTTGCCTTTTAGCACTTTGCCCCCTCATCCAGAGACACAGGCTTACATTCTTCTGCCTTGTCTTGTCTTTTAGCACAGACTCAATGCTGGAAAGCTTACCATGGTTGTCAGCAGTCTTTGGTCACATGAATGGGGACTTACTTCATTGAGGGGGTGTCCTGGTATAGAATGTCAGGGGCAGCTTCTGATACCAGTCCAGGCACTTGGTCACGGTCAGTTATCCACTCGGGCAATTCAGGGTCAGAATACTCTTTGTAAAAGGTCAGGAACTGAATATTGCACAGTCCATCACCTGTCTTTGTTCTTTCTGTACTGTAACACACTCTTTTCTCTTGTACTGAGAAGAAAGAGAGGGATTGAGTGAGATGAAAATGGATGACACAACTGGTAGTGCTGGTGGAGGAAAGTGATGAGATATCCAGCTTTGGGGATGGAAAATCCTGTCTCACAAACTTGATTGAGTTTTTTGAAGAATGACAAAGAAGATTGATAAGGGCAGAGTGGTGGACGTTATCTATATGGACTTCAGTAAGGCACTCGACAAGGTTCCCCCTGGGATACTGGTTAGCAAGGTTAGATCTCATGAAATACAGGAAGAACTAGCCATTTGGATACAGAACTGGCTCAAAGGTAGAAGATAGAGGGTGGTGGTGGAGGGCTGTTTTTCAGTGGAGTGCCTCCAGGATCGGTGGCTGGGTCCACTGCTTTTCATCATTTATATAAACGATTTAGATGTGAGCATAAGAGGTATTGTGAGTAAGTTTGCAGATCACCCCAAAATTGGAGGTGTAGTGGACAGCGAAGAAGGTTACCTCAGATTACAAGGGGTCTTGATCAGATGGGCCAATGGGCTGAGAAGTGGCAGATGCAGTTTAATTCAGATAAATGCGAGGTGCTGCATTTTGGGAAAGCAAATCTTAGTAGGACTTACACACTTAATTGTAAGGTCCTAGGAAGTGTTGCTGAGCAGAGACTTTGGAGTGCAGGTCCATAGCTCCTTGAAAGTGGAGTTGCAGGTAAATAGGATAGTGAAGAAGGTGCTTGGTATGCTTTTCTTTATTGGTTGGAGTATTGAGTATAGGAGTTGGGAGGCCATGTTACTGCTGTACAGGACATTGGTTAGGCCACTTTTGGAATATTGCATGGAATTCTGGTTGTCTTCCCGTCAGAAGGATGTTGTGAAATTGGAAGGGGTTCAGAAAAGATTTAAGGGATGTTGCCAGGGTTGGAGGATTTGAGCTGTAGGGAGAGGTTGAATAGGCTGGGGCTGCTTTCCCTGGAGCATCGGAGACTGAGGGGTGACCTTATAGAGATTTATAAAATCATGAGGGGCATGGATAGGATAAATAGACAAAGACTCTTCCCTGGGGTGGAGGAGTCCAGAACTAGAGGGCATAGGTTTAGGCTGAGAGAGGAAAGATATAAAAGCAGCCTAAAGAGCAACCTTTTCACACAGAGGGTGGTGTGTGTATGGAATGAGCTGCCAGAGGAAGTGGTGGAGACTGGTGCAATTACAACATTTAAGAGGCATTTGGATGGTATATGAATAGGAAGGGTTTGGAGGGATATGAGCCGGGTGCTGGCAGGTGGGACTGGATTGGATTGGGATATCTGGTCGGCATGGACGGGTTGGACCGAAGGGTCTGTTTCCATGCTGTACATCTATATGACTCTATGACTCTAAGTGAGTAGGCAGTGCAGAGACCATATCGGGTTACTGTTGGATGTTGGGGTAGGTGAGAGCAAGCGAAGGAAGATATTGAAGACTACAGTGAAAATGTTGGAGCATGACCCTTAGTAAGAGAATTGTACAGTAGATTGAGTGTGAGAAAGCAGACAGAAAATGATTGCCATTTCCCTGGAAGAACGATGAAGGTCATTGACTTTCCTACGTTACTGACCATTCCTGCAGGTGGCTGAGACTGCACTGACCCCAGTGGCCACTATGACCTGGATTGGAAGAATCTGGCATTGGGGCCTCCATTCCTGTCGTGGTGGCAGAGGATAGCCCCCTTTTGTGTAACCCCGTCAACCAGGACTTCGTAGTCCCCATCCACAAAGCAAGACATCATTTTCTCCTGCTCTGTCGTGTCTGGGGCTAATGTCAGTCAGTGTGCGGACCACCTCTGGAATGACAGTGCTTGGCCAGGTGCACATTTTAAAGATGAAAGCAGTGCCAGGAATAATAACCTTTTCCAGGATATCCTGGCAGAGGCAAGTTGTTCTGGTTATGCGAGCATTCAACAAGAACATCACCATAGTGGGTAGGTAGTCAATGAAGCGAGTTTGGGACGATAGAGCAAGAAATATCATGAAACTTGACAAAATTAACGCTTCCAAAAAAATGGCATTATTTAGCCCCAAGAAACATGATGTATAGCTGGAATGACAATACTTCCACATCTCATGATGGTGTAATCTTCCGGATATGTAGATTTCGCAATCAGCTGTTCTTGACTTGTACGTGAGTTGGCCTAATATGTGTTGGTTGTTGTCATGGTAATCTTCCACACCTTCATTATCCAGGTATATTTTTGTGTGTGTTCTGTTCATAGTTGGAATATTGTACAGTGCCTGGAGTGGCTTTGATTCTCTTTAGTGTTGCTCCATAGACTGTTGTCACTTCATAGGATCTAGATTCACTGTACACTTTGCACACTTCTGCAGGTAACCCTCTACCTGGGATAGTGTGTATGACTCTGACCTTTCCTCCTATAAGAGTTCCCCACCTGCATGTCAGTCATGTATCAATGTATAAATTTTGTCCTGTATTTCTGAGAACTTGGTAAGGTAATGGCTTGGCACAGTTGTCCTAACTTGCCTTTTCAACATGACATCTGCTGTTGACACTAAGCCTGTATCTGGAACTGTAGCTCTCAGGTGTAACATGGTAATATGAAGATCCTGTTCTGTAACTCTGCACTGAATGATAAGTGCTTTAACCATGCAAACCATTCATTTGGCGAGATCATTGTATCTGGAATCATGTGGTGCGGTTGTCACATGGTTTATACCCCATTTAATATACCTGTCCCTGAATGGCTTCCTATATATTGTGGTCCATTGTCAGGTATGATCCCTTCAAGTGTACCAGGCAGACTGACTATTGCACTCATGTTGTCTGCCACAGGTGCATTTGAAGTGTCCCTTAACTATCTACTTATCAAAGATTTGGAATGTTAGTTGACAATTAGGTAAAATGGTTGCTGTTTCTTTTGAATGTAATTGTTGTTATTGTGGACATCTCCTTTGAAGTTTCCCATGACCAGGTTGTATATTTATTGTAACTCCAGTACTAACTCAATGTGAACACTCTTAGCCTTTTCTACTTACAATTGATAGCTTAGGGGGTTTGTGAATGGTCACAATGTTGAGGTTTGTACGTGCTAGTAGTCCTGTTGTTGCTGGTCTATTCTTGAGAATAGATGGGTAGGAAGAAAGGGGGGGTTACAATTTTCTCAGAAGGTGCTCCCAAAGGGCAAAGGGCACCCTATAAAGATTGTATAGAAATGGCCTTTATCATAATGTTTAAAACGCATTTTTAAAATAGGGTGCCCACTCTGATTGAACGTCTTTATGACATGGGCAGTGTGTTGTTGGGAGGAGAAAGTGAGGACTGCTGATGCTGGAGATCAGAGTAGAAGAGTGTGGCACTGGAAAAGCACAGCAGGTCAGGCAGCATCCAAGGATGACACTTCTGATGACAGGCTTATGCCTGAAACATCAACTCTCCTGCTCCTTGGATGCTGCCTGATCTGCTGTGCTTTTCCAGTGCCACACTTTTCAACTCCAGTGTGATGTTGGGGTCTATCAAGGCTATAAAAAGCTTAGTTGACTCTTATTTGTTTATATTTGGTGATTCTTCTAAGTTTGGTACACGGCCACCTTCTGTATTCTGGGGGTGAGCTTGGGAGTGGTTGGGAAGGGAGTGGGTGGGCACCCACTCTTTCATGCGCACACCCACACCGAAAACCCAACGTGTCACATTCAAATTGTGGGAAGACAGTTTGTCATCAGGTTATAGATTCTTCCATGCAGAGTCTTGACCCTTGTAACTTGTAACCAGATGTTCAGCAAAGCAGATCCAGTGTACTTTTGCACTGCACTAACTTGCAAAGGTCTTGGAATCCAGGGCAACTTCAGAGTGGATGCAACTGACTGCAATATCCACACAGCTTGCTTGCTTTCTCCATCCTAGCTACTGTGTCAATACTGAAAGGAGACTTTATTGTAGCACGGCCATGCAGAGAGCCTATATGGAGAGTCAGCCTTAAATATATTCAATGACCTCGCTACCATTGCTCTCTGGGGGACGGATTTGCAATATCGATTGACCCTTTGAGAGCAGATACACTTCATCAACTTCTTTTTATTTGACATTGTATCCTTTGAATTCTACCTTCTCCATGAGGGGAGATGTCCACTCAGCATGTACCCTGTGAGCCCTGACCAGCACCAAACTCTCAACAGTCTGAACCTGTTCAAGCATTCCTTGTAAAACAAACACATCATCCCAGGAATTAACCCAGTGAACCTTGCATTCGATAAAAGCATGCCCATACTTAAGTAAGTTGGCCAACTGTACATAGTGCTCTATATGTAGTCTCACCCATACATTGCACAATTAAAGACAGCCTTATTTTTATATTCCAGTCCCATGGTAATAAAGGCCAACATTTCTTTTGCTTTCATAATTACTAGATGCATCTGCCTCCTGAACTTTCAGAGATTCATATATAAGTACATCCAGGTCCCTGTGTACTTCAGCAATCTGCAACTGCCCTCCATTTAAATTACATTTTGATTTTCTATCCTTCTGGCCAAAATGGATAACCTATACTTCTGCCAACTTTTTCCCACATACTTAAACTTTCAATATTCCTTTACAGCGTGCTCTTCTGCTTATCTTTGTATCATGCATACTGTTCATCATTTCATCCATGTTCAATACTTATAGATTGTAAACAGTGAGAATCCAGCAATGATCCCTGTAAGACTCCACTAGTTACAGTTGGACATCCTTAAAATTGGCTTTTGATTCTCTTTTTGCTGTTAGTTAGTCACTCTCCCATCTATGCTAATATATCACTCCAACACAATGAGATTGTATGTTATGTTATGGGGTATCTTGAATATATCTAAATAACCTACTGGTTCCCATTATCCTCTCTACTTGTTACATTCTTAAAGAACTCCAATACATTTCTCAAAAAGAATTATCCTCTCACAAAACCAAGTTAGCTTTGCCTGATTGCATTATTGATTTTCTAATTGTCATGCTACTACCTCCTCAATCATGTATTCTAGCACTTTCCAACATTTAATTTCCAGTGTTCTGTCTCCGGGCTTTCTTGAAAAGTAATGTTATATTCACAGTTTGCAAACTGCTGGGACATTTCCAGAATCTAGAGAATTTTGCAGGATTAGAGATAATGTATCCACCAACTCTACAGCCAATTCCAATATATTTTAAGGTGTATAAACTACCTGGACCAGTTGGACCACACCCCAGAGTTCTAAGGGAGATAGCTGAAGAGATAGCGGAGGTGTTAGTGGTGATCTTTCAGGAATTGCTAGATTCAGGGAGGGTCCCAGAGGACTGGAAAATCGCTAACGTGACACCCCTGTTTAAAAAAGGAGTAAGGCAAAAGAAGGAAAATTACTTGGTCATGGGTAAGATCCTGGAGTCCATTGTGAAAGATGAGATTTCTGAATATTTGGAAGTGTATGGGAAAATTAGATTAGATTAGATTCCCTACTGTGTGGAAACAGGCCTTTTGGCCCAACAACTCCACACTGACCCTCTGAAGACCCATTCCCCCTAACTAATGCACCTAAGTCTATGGGCAATTTAACATGACCAATTCATCTGACCTGCACATCTTTGGACTGTGGGAGGAAACCGGAGCACCCAGGGAAACCCACGCAGATGCGGGGAGAATGTGCAAACTCCCCATAAGCAGTCACCCGAGGCTGGAATCAAACCAGGGTCCCTGGCACTGTGAGGCAGCAGTGCTAACCACTAACCCACCGTACCACCTGGGCAAAGTCAACATGGTTTCACCAGGGGGAGGTTATGCCTGACAAATCTGCTAGAGTTCTTTGAGGAAGCAACGAGCAGGTTAGACCATGGAGAGCCAATGAATGTTATCTACCTCAACTTCAAGAGGGCCTTTGACAAGGTACCACACAGGAGGCTACTGAGAAAGATAAGGGCCCATAGTGTCAGAATCAAGATACTAGCATGGATAGAAGCTTGGCTGCCTGGCAGAAAGTAGACAGTGAGGATAAAAGGGTCCTTCTCAGGACGGTGTTCTGCAAGGCTCAGTGTTGGGACATCTTTTCGCTTTATACATTAATGATCTAGATGAAGGAACTGAGGACATTCTGGCTAAGTTTGCAGGTGATACAAAGATACATAGAGGGAAAGTTAACACTGAGGAGGCAGGGAGGCTGCAGAAGGATTTGGACAGGTTAGGAGAGTGGGCAAAGAAGTGGCAGATAGAGTACAACGAGGGGAAGTGTGATGTTGTGCACTTTGGTAGGAAGGATAGAGGCATGGACTATTTCTAAATGGGGAGAAAATTCAGAAATCTGAAGAGTAAAGGGACTTGTGAGTTCTAGTCCAGGATTCTGTCAAGGTAAACTTGGAGGTTGAGTCAGTAATTAGGAAGGAAAATGCAATATTGGCATTTATTTTGAGAGGACTTGAATATGAAAGCAGTGATGTATTTCTGAGGCTATATAAGGCGCTAGTCAGATCATTTTTGGAGTATAGTGTGCAGTGTTGAGCCCCATACCTCGGGAAGGAGTACTGGCCCTGGAGCGTGTTCAGAGGAGGTTCATGGGAATGATCCCAGGAATGAAAAGCTTAATATGTGAGAAACATTTGAGGACTCTGGGTTTATAGTCGATGGAGTTTAGAAAGATGAGGGGGATCTTATTGAACCATACAGAATACTGAATGGCCTGGACAGAGTGGATGTTGGGAAGATGATTCCATTGGTAGGAGAGACTAGGACCCGAGGGCATAGCCTTAGAGTAAAGGGAAGACCTTTTAGAATGGAGTAAAGGAGGAACTTCTTCAGCCAGAGAGTGGTGAATCTATGGAATTTATTGCCCCAGAAGGCTGTGGAGGCCAAGTCATTGAGTATATTTCAGACTGAGATAGGTAGACTTTTGAGTATCAAGAGGATCAAGGGTTATGGGGAGAAAGCGGGAGAATGAGGATGAGAAACTTATCAGCCATGATGAATGATGAAGAAGACTTGATGGGCTGAATGGCCTAATTTCTGCTCCTATGTCTTATGGTCTTTTGGCATCTTGGTTGTCAACTATTCTTGGGATACAAAATACTTTTTTCAAAGTCTTAGCCATTTTCTCACTCTCCTTTTATTAATTGCCTGATTCACCCTGTGAGGACCATGTTCACATTAACTGATGTTTCCCTCCTATATACTTCCTGTTTTTAGATTCCTTGTTAATTTCTCACATGTCCCATCTGTTTTTCTTGCTAACGATCTTTTGCTGGTTTCTAACATTTTACCGATCTTCTGGGTTCCCACTAATCAAATTGTACTCCTTTTCTTTCAACTTGATACCATACCTGACTTGTTCAGTCAGCCATTGATGGTATACCTTCTGATAGTGTCTTCCTTCCTCAATGGATCATTTCTTAATGGATGGGGTTGTTAGGAAATAGATCTGTCACTGCCTCTGCCACTGCTTTTTAGCTCTTAACCTATTTGCCCAGTCCTACATTTATCAAGTCTACCTTCAGGCCATTGTCATTACCTTTATTTAATTTTAAGACGCTAATTATAGACCCACATTTTTCATCCTCAAACTGAATCTCAAGTTAGAATGTAAGAACTAGGAGCAGGAGTAGGCCGTCTGGTCCTTCGAGCCTGATCCGCCATTCAGTAAGATCATGGCTGATCTTTTCGTGGACTCAGATCCACTTACCCGTCCTCTCACCGTATCCCTTAATTCCTTTATTGTTAAAAAAAATCTACATTAGCTTTAAAACTATTTACTGAAGTAGCATCAACTACTTCAACTGAGCAGGGAATTCCATAGATTCATAACCCTCTGGGTGAAGAAGTGCCTTTTCAATTCAGTCCTAAATATGGTCCCTCTAATCTTGAGGCTATGCACTCTTGTCTTAGTTCCACCTGCCAGTGGAAACATCCTGTCTACTTCTATCTTACCTATTCCCTTCTATAAGATCTCCCTCATTCTTCTAAATTCCAATGAATATAATCCCAGTCTACTCAGTGCCTCCTCGTAGGCCAACCCCCTCAACTCCGGAATCAACCTAATGAACCTTCTCGGGAACAGGAGAATCGACATTTCGGGCATAAACCCTTCTTCAGGAAGGGCTTATGCCCAAAACGTCGATTCTCCTGTTCCCTGGATGCTGCCTGACCTGCTGCGCTTTTCCAGCAACAAATTTTCAGCTCTGATCTCCAGCATCTGCAGACCTCACTTCCTCCTTAATGAACTTTCTCTACAATCTCTCTAGTGCCAGCATATCCTTTCTCAAGTTAGGAGACCAAAACTGCATACAGTACTCCAGGTGTGGCCTCACCAGCACCCAAGTACAGCTGTAACATGACCTCCCTGCTTTTAAACTCAATCCCTTTAGCAAAGAGGGACAAAATTCCACTTGCCTTCCTAATTACTTGTTGTACCTGCAGACCAGCCCTCTGTGATTTATGCACAAGGACACCCAGGTCCCTCTGCACAGCAGCGTGATGTAACTTTTTACTATGCATGTAAAAATCCTTTTTATTGTTACTCCAACCAAAATGGATGACTTCACATTTATTAACATCGTATTCCATTTGCCAGACCTTTGCCCACTCATTCATACTATCTGTGTTCCTCTGCAAAGTTTCCCAGTGCTCTGCATACTTAGGTCTGCCACTCATCTTAGTGTCATCTGCAAACTTTGACACATTACACGTGGTCCCCAACTCCAAATCATCTCGCAGCCAAAGGGTTTTTACAAATATATTAAGGACAAAAGGTAACTAGGGAGAGAATAGGACCCCTCAAAGATCAGCAAGGCAGCCGTTGTGTGGAGCCACAGAAAATGGGGGAGATACTAAATGAATATTTTGCATCAGTATTTACTGTGGAAAAGGATATGGAAGATATAGACTGTAGGGAAGTAGATGGTGACATCTTGCAAAATGTCCAGATTATAGAGGAGGAAGTGCTGGATGTCTTGAAACAATTAAAGGTGGATAAATCCCCAAGACCTGATCAGGTGTACCTGAGAACTCTGTGGGAAGCCAGAGAACTGATTGCTGGGCCTCTTGCTGAGATATTTGTATCATCGATAGTCACAGGTGAGGTGCAGGAAGACTGGAGGTTGGCAAACGTGGTGCCACTGTTTAAGAAGGGTGGTAAAGACAAGCCAGGGAACTATAGACAGGTGAGCCTGACTTCAGTGGTGGGCAAGTTGTTGGAGGGAATCCTGAGAGACAGGATGTACATGTATTTGGAAAGGCAAGGACTGATTAGGGATAGTCAACATGGCTTTGTGTGTGGGAAATCATGTCTCACAAACCTGATTGAGTTTTTCGAAGAAGTAACAAAGAGGATTGATGAGGGCAGAGCAGTAGATTAGATTACTTACAGTGTGAAAACAGGCCCTTTGGCCCAAGAAGTCCACACCGCCCCGCCGAAGCGCAAACCACCCATACCCCTACATTTACCCCTTACCTAACACTACGGGCAATTTAGCATGGCCAATTCACCTGACCTGCACATCTTTGGACTGTGGGAGGAAACCGGAGCACCTGGAGGAAACCCACGCAGACATGGGGAGAATGTGCAAACTCCACACAGTCAGTCGCCTGAGGCGGGAATTGAACCCGGGTCTCTGGCGCTGTGAGGCAGCAGTGCTAACCACTGTCCCACCATGTGATCTATATGGACTTCAGTAAGACGTTCGACAAGGTTCCCCATGGGAGACTGATTACAAGGTTACAACTCATGGAATACAGGGAGAACTAGCCATTTGGATACCGAACTGGCTCAAAGGTAAAAGACAGAGGGTGGTGGTAGAGGGTTGTTTTTCAGACTGGAGGCCTGTGACCAGTAGAGTGCCACAAGGATCGGTGCTGGGTCCTCTACTTTTTGTCATTTACATAAATGATTTGGATGTGAGCATAAGAGGTACAGTTAGTAAGTTTGCAGATGACACCAAAATTGGAGGTGTAGTGGACAGCGAAGAGGGTTACCTCAGATTACAACAGGATCTGGACCAGATGGGCCAATGGGCTGAGAAGTGGCAGATGGAGTTTAATTGCGAGGTGCTGCATTTTGGGAAAGCAAATCTTAGCAGGACTTATACACTTAATGGTAATGTCCTAGGGAGTGTTGCTGAACAAAGAGACCTTGGAGTGCAGGTTCATAGCTCCTTGAAAGTGGAGTCGCAGGTAGACAGGATAATGAAGAAGGTGTTTAGTATGCTTTCCTTTATTGGTCAGAGTATTGAGTATAGGAGTTGGGAGGTCATGTTGCAGCTGTACAGGACATTGGTTAGGCCACTGTTGGAATATTGCGTGCAATTCTGGTCTCCTTCCTATCGGAAAGGTGTTGTGAAACTTGAAAGGGTTCAGAAAAGATTTACAAGGATGTTGCCAGGATTGGAAGATTTGAGCTATAAGGAGAGGCTGAACAGGCTGGGGCTGTTTTCCCTGGACCGTTGGAGGCTGAGGGGTGACCTTATAGAGGTTTACAAAATTATGATGGGCATGGATAGGGTAAATAGACAAAGTCTTTTCCCTGGGATGGGGAGTCCAGAACTAGAGGGCAAAGGTTTAGGGTGAGAAGAGAAAGATATAAAAGAGACCTAAGGGGCAACTTTTTCACGCAGAGGGTGGTGCGTGTCTGGAATGAGCTGCCAGAGGAAGTGGTGGAGGCTGGTACAATTGCAACATTTAAGAGGCATTTGGATGGGTATATGAATAGGAAGGGTTTGGAGGGATATGGGCCGGGTGCTGACAGGTGGGACTAGTTTGAGTTGGGATATCTGGTCAGCATGGACGGGTTGGACCTAAGGGTCTGTTTCCATGCTGTACATCTCTAAGACTCTGTGACTTGTGAATAATTGCGGTCCCAACACTGATTCCTGAGGCACACCGCTAGTCACTGATTGCCAGCCAGAATATTCCCATTCTTTGCTTCCTGTTAGTCAACTAATCCTCTATCCAAGCTAATACTTTACGTGTAACATCTTGCATCCTTATCTTATGCAGCAGCCTCTTGTGCAGCAGCTTGTCAATGTCTCCAAGAAGTCTAGCTTCACCACATCTACTGGGTACCCATTGTCCACCTTGCTCGCAATGTCTTCACAGAATTCCAAAAGATTAGTTAAGCATGACCTGCCCTTCCTGAACCCAAGCTGCATCTACCCAATGGGACAATTTCTATTGAGATGCCTTGTTATATCTTCCTTGATAATAGACTCAAGCATCTTCCCCACTGCAGAGGTTAAGCTAACCAGTCTATAATTCACCATCATTTATCTACTTCCCTTTTTAAACAGTGGCGTCACTGTTTTCCAATCTGCTGGGACTGCTGCAGAGTCCAGCGATTTTTGGAAAATTACCACCAGTGCATTTGCTATTTCTCCCTCCATCTTAGTACCTTGGGATGCATTCCATCAGAGCCAGGAGATTCTCCTACCCTTAGCTCTATTACCTTGCCCAACACTACCTCTTCCATAATAATAATTGTTTCCAGGTCCTCACCTACCTCTGTCTCCTTGTCAATTATTGGCACATTATTTAGTGTCCTCCACTGTGAAGACTGATACAAAATATCCATTCAATGCCTCGATCATTTCATCATATCCCATAACTAAATGCCCTTCTCATTCTGTAAAGGACCAACATTTACTTTAGCCACTCTTTTTTGTTTTATATATTTCTTGAAACTTTTGCTAACTGTCTTTATATTCTGTGCTGGTTTTTTCTCATGTTCTATCTTACTTTACTTTTTGTGGTTTTCTGTTGACCTTTGAAGTTTTCCTAATCTTCTAGTTTCATGCTGTTTTTGGCCACTTTGCTTTAATGTCTTCTCTTTCAATTTGATAGCCTCCTTTATTTCCTGAGACACCCATGGCAGATTACCCCTTTTCCTACAGTCCTTCCTTTTCACTGGAAAATACTTTTGCTGAGTACTTTGAAAAATTTCTTTGCTGTCAACTGTCCTACCATCTTTGTTTCCAGTCTACTTTAGCCGAGTCCTCCTTCATTCTATTGTAGTCTCTCTTGCTTAAACACAGGACCCTGGTATTGGATTTTATCTTCACACTCTCCATCTGCATTCTAAATCCAACTGTACTGTGATCACACCTTCCAAGAGGATCCCTAACTATGAGGTCATTAATTATTCCTGTCTCATTACCCAGGACCAGATCCAGGATAACTTGCTCCCTCATTGGTTCCATTACATACTGCTCAAGAAAACTATCGCAGATACACTGAACGAACTCCTCCTCAAGGCTATCCTGACTGAGCTGGTTTGACCAATCGACATGTAGATTAAAATCCCCCACGACATAAGCAAACATTCAGGAGACTGAACGGCTGTTTCAGCTCTTTTATTTGGCATCGTAAGCGGCCCCTCATTAAATTAACTAAACTGCAATTGCCTCACTGATTGTGGGGAGTTGGATCTCCCGGACATTAAAACCTACCAACTAAGCTCGCTTTTATCCTATGATTGGGTTGTGGGGACCCTCTTTCAATGTGGTTAGATATCGAAGCCTCCCAGGCAGGCTGCCCCCTTACTAGCATGCCATTTTTAGACAAAATGAGGACAGTTAGGGAATATTGCCATAACCCAGTAGTTATCAGTAGTGTTAAAGCATGAAGGGCAATTCAGCAGAGGGAAGGTAATATTGGCAAAACATCTTCTCTTACACCAATAGTGGGTACGCTGGGTTTTCAACTGTGGATGGTAGATTCAGAATTCAAACATTGGGCAGCTAGGATGTGTGTCTTGCATTGGCGAATTTTTTGAGGGAGACACAATGATGACCTTTGATCAGTTAACACTGAAACACGAGCTACCTAAAAGGGACCTCTTTCATTTTTTTCAAGTTAGAGATTTTTATTCAAAAAAAGACTACACTTTTGACTGATCCCTACAAATCCGATATAGAGAGGAGGATGCTCAATGCTAAGAGTACACTCTCTGTCAGCACTTCATATTATCGATTGGGGGGGTGCCCCCTCAGATGAGTTTGATCGACTCTGCAGGATGTGGGAGAGAGAGCTAGGCATTGAGGTCTCCTCTGAGGCATGGGAAGATATTTGGAAAAATGCAAGAAAGAAATCAATTTGGAATAGGACCCATGCTTTACATTTGAAGATTCTCCACAGGGTCCACTTGACTCCGGATCGTTTGTCAAAATTTAAACCAGAGGCACCCCAAGTCCAAGATCGGTACGGGCACTCTTACCCATTGTCTCTGGTGCTGTGGGTAGGCTTCAAACATACTGGAGCACTGTGGCGAGTGCAATGGAGGGGATTTGGGTGTAAGGATGGAGAAGGACCTGATCCTTCTTCTTCTTGGCTTGCCCAGTGTGTTCCCTGCAGATGCACATAAGAAAAAACTTTTCAACATCCTCACTTTCTGCACAAGAAAGAATATCTTGCTAGGTTGGGTATCCAAAAACCCTTGCCGGGCCTGTCGGGTTGGCGGAAGATTGTTATGGAGCATATTCCCTTAGATTTTCTCATAAGTACTGTACACCACAAAGCTGAAAATTTTTGTAAGATGTGGCATCCCTTTTTGGACTACCTGGGCATAGATTTATCTACCACACTTATAAGGGCTTTTATATAACCATAACGATTGTGATTTCCGAGTCCAAGATCCAGGGAGGAGGAACTGTGAACGTGTGATTGTCTTGTTTGGCTGAGTTGAATTATTACTATTTATTAGTTTGTTGTTGGTTATTATTTATTTAGTTAAATACTTAGTTGGTTTCTTTAATATATATTTTTCTATATATATTCATACGTTTGTACATGAGGGTAGGATTTTTTTACTTCTTTTGTGTTGTTTCTTTATATCATTTTGTATTTGTTGGAATATTTTTAAAAATCTACCTTTCAATAAAAATATATTTTTAAAAAATCCCTCATGATCATTGACGCACCATTTTTACAGGCGTTAATTATTTCTTTGTTTATTACCTGTCCCAATGTGATGTTACTGTTTGGTGGCCTATAGACAACTCCTTTCTTCTTAGAATTTCTAATTTCCACTCAAATGGATTCAACCTTATTCTCTATAGAACCTATATCATCTCTCAGTACCGCCCTGATGTCGTCCTTGAATATCAGAACTACACCTGCCTGTTCTTCAAATAGTCTGATATCCCTGGATACTTAACTCCCAGTCATGACCGTCCTGTAACCATGTCTCCGTAATGGCTACTAAACCATATTCATGGATTTATGTTTGCTCACTGAGCTGGAAGGTTCAGTTTTAGACGTTTCATCACCATACTAGGTAACATTATTAGTGAGCCTCCAAATGAAGCACTGGTGGTATGGCCCACTTTTTATTTATGTGTTTAGGTTTTCTTGGGTTGATAACATAACTTCCTATGGTGATGTCATTTCCTGTTCTTTTTCTCAGGAGGTGGTAAATGGGATCCAAGTTAATGTGTTTGTTGATAGAGTTCTGGTTGGAATGCCATGCTTCTAGGAATTTTCCCACATGTCTCTGTTTGGCTTGTCCTAGGATGGATGTGTTGTCCCAGGCGAAGTGGTGTCCTTCCTCATTTGTATGTAAGGATACTAGTGAGAGTGGGTCTTTTTTTTGTGGTTAGTTGATGTTCGTGTATCCTGGTGGCTAGTTTTTTGCCTGTTTGTCCAATGTAGTATTTGTTACAGTTCTTGAATCATATTCATTCGCAATAAT
Source organism: Chiloscyllium plagiosum (assembly GCF_037043375.1). Lineage (NCBI taxonomy): Eukaryota > Metazoa > Chordata > Chondrichthyes > Orectolobiformes > Hemiscylliidae > Chiloscyllium > Chiloscyllium plagiosum. Next base: position 39,419,952 of record NW_028270170.1, on the reverse strand, counting down.
TTGTGATGTTACCTCATCGAGCTTGTTACCAATGCTACAAACATTCAGGTAAAGTACCCTTATGGTAGCTTTCTTACCCTCATGATTTCCAATATCTCTAATAATATCTCCTGAGTTTTCCTGCCTTTTTACTTCTTTCATTGTCTGCCTTGAACTTAAACCCTCCTGCACACATGCTAACCTGCTGCTTTCCTTTTTATTGACCATCCAGTCATTCTCCCTTTCCCTTCCCCCCAACTCACTAGTTTAAAGTCCTCGTGACCACCCTATTTATCCTTTTCGCTAGAACACTGGTTCCAGACAGTTCAGCTGGAGACCCTCCCATTGGTACTGATCCCCCCCCCCCCCCCCCCAGTTCCAAAACTGATGCCAATGCCCCATGAAATGGAACCCCTCTTTCCCACACTATTCCTTAGCCACATGTTTACTTCCCTAATTTTCTTATTCCTAAACCAATTAGCACATGGCACGGGCAGTAATCCAGAGATTATGACCCTTGAGGACCTGTTCCTTAATTTCATTCCTAGTGCTTGATAATGTTCAAACAGGTCCTCCTTCCTAGCCTTGCCTATGTTGTTTGTCCCAACGTGGATGACAACAACTGGACTCTCCCCCTCCTGCTTCAATATCTTTTCAAGCCGGTCAGATGTCCTGCACCCTGGCACCGGGCAAGCAACACACCATGTGGGACTCCCATTCCGGCTTGCAAAGGATACTATCTGCTCCCCCAGTTATAGAATCCCCTATAACTAACACTTGTCTTTTTCCTTGGTGCCATGATCAGCTGGCTCATCCTCCCCGCAGCCCTTTACCTCATCCAAGAATCTCATACCTGTTGGACAAGGTCAAAAGCTGAGGCTCCTCCAATCCTGGACTCAGGATCCCCCTACCTGCTTCACTTGCAATCACACCCTGCTGTCCCTAATCACTAACTGAATTTGAATTACTTTATCTACCATGTGTGACTGCCTTCTGAAACCAAGCGTCCAGGTAACTCTCCCCCTCCTGGATGTGCCACAATGTTTGAAGCTCAGATTCCAGATCATCAACTCTGAGCCAGAGTTTCTCCAGCAACCAACATGCTGCCATTCACAACGGGATCAGCCATCACCCACATCATACAGCTATAGCACATCACCTGCTAGCCATCCCTACTTAGTTAATTACTTTATTTCTTTTTATAAATTAATGGGTTAAATAATTTCTAATACTTCTCTGCTGTGCTCTTTTTCAAATAACCAAATAATAGATAAATAAAAAAAGAAAAAAAGTAATTTTTTAACCAATCACACGATAAAAACTTGTACGACATTATGATCACTTTTGCCTATATGATTCTTTACTATGAGGTATTTAATTAATTTTGTCACATTACACATTACCAGGTACAAAATAGCCTGCCTAGTAATACTTCCAGAATGTATTATTTTGAGGAACTGTCCTGAATACACTGAATGAATTAATCCTACAGTCTACCTTTGCCAATTTGCCTTGTCCAATCAACATGAAGATTAAAGTCAGCCATGATTAGTGCAGTACCTTGCTTGAAATCCCCACTATTTCTTGGTGTATTTTTGTCCTACTGTTAGGGAGATTATAAACTAATCCCATCAGTGATGTCTTCCCTTTGTTATTTCTTATCTCCACACAAACTGATTGTAAATTTTGACCATCTGAACAAAGATCACTTCTCACTAATGTACTGATTTACCACTTTTTCTTCCCCTCTGTTGTTCCAAAATGACACATACCATTGAATATTCAGGTGTCAATCTTGCTCATCTTGCAACCATTATAAATTCTAGTGACTATCAAATCATAAACATTTAATTCTATTTATACTATCAATTTGTCCATCTCGTTATAAATTCTGTAATTAGTTAATCAAAAAGATTTTAATTGTGTCTTTTTAAACAACCTGTTTTGCTTATTCTGGCCTTTCTGTCAGTGCACTCTTACCTCTTTCCCTTCCGGTCCCACTGGATTACCCATATCATTACCCTGCACAAGTTAAGCTAAAAATATATCTTCATCAGGAGGTTTTACAGTTCAGCGGTAATATCCCCATCTTTGGGCCATAGACCCCATTTCAGCACTTGACATCCATGGAAGATGTGTCATAATCTAGTCAAACAGGTTGAATATCAATCTGTTATACCTTTCTGATATGCCTAGAATAGGAGAGTCTCCTTGTTAGCCAGAATTGTGTGGTAGCTCCAATGCAATAGCCTCCCAACAATAAAAGACTCTGCACAGGTTCGTGTCATCAGCAAGTGCCATCCTCACTTCCAGAGCTTACTGTACATATTACTCCCCATTACCAATTTAAACTACTGCCCCTATTTATAAAGAGAAGAAAGCTAGAAACTCACCTCTCTGCTCACTGAATTCACACTTCCACAATTCTGCTCTTATATACTGCTGCTGATCTCTGGCTCCCTCTTTCAGATCACTAATTTTTGGAAAAGGCCAGACAGCACCTCCTCTCTTATTGCTCAAGTTCTTTGGTTTACGTAATTTTTGAGAGCTTGCAGTCTTTTATGAGCTGCTATGCTTGGAATTTAGCTCTTTTGTCCATGTTTGAGTCAAAGTGTAATGAGGTCAGGAATCAAGGTGGACTCTAAGCTGATTCTCAGTGAGCAGGATATTGCTGAGATGGGACTGTCCTTGAACCTTTTCACCACTTTACTGGTCATTGAAGGTAAGTTGGTGGGTGTTAATCGGGTATGGTACATTTATCCTGCTTTTTGTGTACAGCACCTATCTGGGCAATTTTACATATTGTTGGGTATATGCCAGTGGTGCAGCTGTAGTAGAAGAGCTAGGCTAAGGGCAGGGCTTGGTTTGGAATGTAAAGTCTTTATTACTACAAGAATTAGCATTTTGTCAGGCCCCATTGCCTTTACAGTATCCAGTGCCTTCAGCTGTTTTTGAAATTACATGTTATGAATTGAACTAGTTGAAGCCTGGAATCAGGAAGATTTTGCACAGCACTTCTGACTGAAGCCGGTTGTAAATATCTCAGTGATGTATTTTCTGATGATGTACTGGGCTCCCCCGTCATTGAAAATGGGGATATTTGTGTAGCCGTTCAATGGACCCTTTAATCTATGTCCAGCATTCTTCCTCCACCTGGACCCTTCCCTCTGGTGTCTTACTCACCCTCATCTTTTCAATGAAAATTGCTAGGGTGACATTAGGTTTCATTTACTTCAATTCGTTTCATTCCAAACTTGCTGCATTTTGTTTGAATTTATTCCTCACATTTTGATTGAAGCTGCTGACAAAGGGGCTGCTATTGTTGTCTGACAAATTGACTCCTACCTCACAGAGGGTTAGTGCCAACTCTCTAAGTCTTCCTCTAACCTCCCCTTGGACCATGGCCCCTCAAAAGGACATCAAGACATTGTTTCCAGGACAATCACTGACCTTATCTCTTCCATTGATCTTCCCTCCATGGCTTTCCACCTACTAGTTCCCCAGCCTTGCACAATTCACTTCTGCCTCCTACTCAGATTCGAAACCAGGACTCCTATTATTTCAACCTGTTCCTGCCCCACTGAATTGATTTCTTCCTACCTTGACATTAATTTTTCTCCTCTTGCAAAGTCTTCCTGTTTATATCCATGATTCAGCTGATGCTTTCCATCATCTTAAAGTTTCCAATTTCCTGTTTCTAACTATCTCCTCTTCATCATGGATATTCAAACTCTCTACATCTCCCCCATCAGGAAGGACTGAAAGCTCTCCATTTCTATCTGAAATAAGATCCCAACCAATTCCCTTCCACTACCTGAAGTTGTTCTCAACTCTGAACAAATCATCCTGGAACCCCATTCAACTCATTTAAATAAAAGGTATTGCCACGGGTATACACAAGTTATAACCATGACAGTCTTTTTGTAGAATATGTTGAATGTTTCTTGTCCCAATTTACCCAAAGTTGGTCAGCTCTTTCTCTGGCATAGACCCTTGTGTTGGTGCTATGTCCTGCCCTTGCCCTGAATTGAAACACTTAGTCAACATTGCTTCCAAATTCAACCCTTCTCTCAGTTTCACATTATTCATCTCCGACTCTTCCCTTCCTTGATTTTTCTGTCACCATTTCCAGTGATAGGCAATCATCTAACATCCACTCTAAGCCCACTCAATTCTATTGTTACCTCAGTACACTAATTCACACCCTACTTCCTGGATGGACTCTACTAATTCTCTAAGCTCCTCCATCTCTGTCACATCTATGCTGATGATACAAACTTCTACCACATTGTATATGAGATGTTTTTCATTTTGTCAACCAAGATTCCACCTCACCACGGTTGACAGGGCTCAATTGTGTCAGCCATATTTCCTGGTATTCTGTTCTCACCCTTTCCTTCTGTTCAGTCCCAGCCTTCATAGGAGCTCACCTTATCCATAAGACATAGAAGCTGAGGTAGGCGATCTAGCTAATCTCGTCTGCTGCACCATTCAATGAGATCATGGCTGCTCTGATAATCCTCAAATCCTTTATTTTCCCTGAAACCCTTAATTCCTTTACCGATTAAAACTCTACTTTAGCTTTTAGCCTGTGCTAAAGAATTCCACATATTCTTGACTATCTGACAGAAGATATTCCTTCTCACTTCTGCCTAAACTGCCTGATACATTACTCTGAGACTATGTCCTCTGGTTCCAGATTCTCCCACAAGGGGAAACAATCTCTCGCTATTGGCCATATCAAGCCTCCTAAGAATCTTAGAAATTTCAGTAGGGTCACCTCTCATTCTTCTAAACTCTTATAAATATAACCTAATCAACCACTCCTCATGGGAAAATCCCTCCATTCCTTAGGGATGAGTAAACTTAATGAATCATCTCTGGAATGCCTGTTGGCATTATTCTCACTGTGGTTGCAGTACCTTGTACAGTTATAGCAAGGTTTTCCTGTTTTTATATTTATTTCCCTTGAAAAAAGGCTAGCATTCCAATCACCTTCTGTACTATCTGGTGAACTTGAATGCTAGCTTTGGGAATTGCCCTTATTGATGTTTAGATTAGATTCCCTACAGTGTGGAAACAGGCCCTTCGCCCCAGCCAGTTCACACCGATCCTGCGAAGAGTAACCCACCCAGACCCATCTCCTTCTGACTAATGCACCTAACACTATGGACAATTTAGCATGGCCAATTCACCTGACCTGCGCATCTTTGGACTGTGGGAGGAAACCGGAGCACCCAGAGGAAACCCACGCAGACACGGGGAGAATGTGCAAACTCCACACAGTCACCGAGGCTGAAATCAAACCTGGGACACTGTGAGGCTGCAGCGTTAACCACTGAGCCACCGTGCCACCTCAAGCATGATTGTTTATGAACCAAGTTTCTCACTCTCAAACTGAAGACTAAATTCTACCAAGTTGTGGTCATTGTTTCGTAGGGGATCTTTTACCTCTGAGATAATTTATTAAACCTGCCTCATTACACAGTACTAAATCCAAAATAGTTTGATTTCTGTTAACATATTATTCTAGGGAACAGTTCCAGGTAGACTTTATGCATTCTTGGTCATGGCTTCCTCTGCCAACTTGATTCTCCCAAACTACAGGATGATTAATATCTCCCATTATTAATGTATTGCCATTTTCAAAAGGCTCTCAGTATTTTTTGATTTATTCTCTGACCTATTGTACTGACACTGTAAGCCCTATAGACTAATCCCAACAGTGTCTTCTTCCTCGTGTTTTTTTTTTGCCTCCACCCAGATGGATTCAACATCTTTCAATTCAGGATCATTTCTTGCAATCATACGTTTTCTATCTCACATCAACAAAGCTACTCCACCATCCTTTCCTTTCTGTCTGTCCTTTTAAGAATACACATATCTCTAAATATGTAGTTTTCAGCTTTGTTCTCCTTGTAACCATGACTCAGCAATGGCTACAAGATCATACTCATTATCCTCAATTTGTGCTGTTAATTCATTCATTGTGTTCAGAATACTACATACATTTTAATAAACAGCCATTAATTTTTCCTTTTTGCTGGTTTCTTTATTTACTCCTTCGACCCTTTTTACTGGGTTCTTTATTATGTTTGTACAACCTGTTGCTTCCTGCCCCGCACAGTTTATCATTACCTATGCGGTTACCCTGGAATGCAGCCATATTTTATTGCTTTGTAAGCATATTTATCCCTACCCATCACCATGCCCCACCACCCCCCACCATGGTTGCCGCCGCCCTATTTAGTGACAAACTGTAGTTATTGAATTTGCCAAGACACAGGTCTAGCTCAGATCAAGTGAAGCTTGTTTCTGCTCACCTATTGCCCCCACCTGTTTCGGTGTTTATTTTCTCCCAGCTCCGACATGCTATAATCACCAAAGATATCCTCACTCCTTTAAATATCCCAAAAGACTGTTCCAGCCATGGTACTCTGGCCCACTCTTCAGTCACTCCCAGCAATCTCAACAGTTCCCATGGCCGTTTTCTGTGCAAACACAAAAGATATAAAAGCTTCCCTTCTGCCTTCTCTCTGCTCATGATCCCAAATACACTTTCCAGGTGATGTAGTTTGTATCTCTTTCAATCTAGTCCACTGTATTCAATGCTCACACTGTGCTTACTCTGCACTGAGGAGACCAGAGGCAGATTGGGTGACTGTTTTGTGTAACATCTCCATTCTGTAAGGAAGCATTACTCTGAGATTCCAGAGGCCTGTCATTTCAATTCTCCAACTTTCCCTTGCACTGCGATCCCTGTTCTTGGCCCACTCACTGTTTCAACAGATAAGCTTTAGAAATAGCTTTGGATCAGACACTTTGTAGCTTATTAAGCTCAATGCAGAGTTCAACAATTTATTTAAACTTTAGAGAATCATAGGATCCCACCAGTATGGAAGATGGCCATTCAGCTCATCAATTCCACACTGACCCTTCGAAGAGCATCTCACCTTCTCCCCCAGCCCTATCCCTGTAATCCTGCATTTCCCATGGCTAACCCATCTAGTCTGTACATTATGAACAATTTAGCATGAACCATCCACCCAATCTGCACATCTTTGGACTGTGGAAGGAAACCAAAGCACTTGGAGGAAACCCATGCAGACATGGGGAGAATTTGCAAACTCCATACAGAGGGTGAGATCGAGCCCTAGTCCCTGGTGCTAAGAGGCAGCAGTGCTAACCACTGTGCTACCCTATCATTTCAAAATTATCTCAGTTTTGTTTTCTTTTCTTTGCTTGTTTCAGCTTTCTTCTGTCAAACCTGCTCCAAAGATCTTTTGTTTCATTATTTCTTTGTCTTTCCCCATCTCCACTCTTTTGGTGTCAGAGGACTAATATATCTGTCATTCTATCTCCCTTGTTTTCCACCATGTCAGTTTGTCCCATCAAGCTCTTACTAAAAACATATTACATCTCTAACTTTTCCCAGTTCTGAAGAAAGGTCACAGACTGAAATATAAGCTTTGTTCCTGAATTTTCTGTTTTTATTTCAGATTTCTAGTATCCACGATATTCTGCTTTTCAGTTTGATTATTCTATTGGCTTTGAGATTGCTTAGCTATGTCAAAAGCATGCTGCTTTAGCTGTTTATGCACATAGTCCTTTGTTCAGCATCATTAGGTTGAATCCTTCTTTCTAGGTGCTGTTCCTGGACAGCTTTTCTACATTTCTATCAAATCATGGTTGAGTCTTGGTTTGATGGAAGTGAGTTTAATAGGGGATGCCCTGGATCATGAGGTGACAGACTGTGGTTGAACATAGCTGATGGCTCACAGCACCTCATGGATGCCCAGTTTTCAGCTGTGAGATTTCTTCTCAATCTATCCCATTTGACAGAGTGGTAGTGCCATATGCCATGATGGTTAGTATTTGCAGTGTGAAGATGAGGTAGTGTCTCTGCAGGATCCTGTAGTGGTCACACTCCAATACTGGCTTGGTTAAATGTATCTGTTAGAGATGGCTTTGTGAGGACCAGGTTTTTCTCTCTCTTTGGTGCCATCACCACAAGTTGCAGACTCCCTCAGGATTTGGACAACTTGGAAAGTTCTGTTACTCTTGGTGATGGACATTGAAGACCCCCAACCAGAGTATATTCTGCCCTTTGCCATCCTCAGTGCTTCTTCCAAGTTATGTTCAACAGGAAGGTGTACTGATTCATTAGTTGGTAAAGGGAGGGGTTGTACCCCCAGTGACATTCTGCTACATTCAATTCTATTCTTATTTAATTTTTCCATAGTAGTTTGATTAAACTGATCTATACAGTGTATTTAGATTTCCAAAAGACATTGGATAAGGTGCCACATAAAATGTTAATGCACAAGTTAAGAGCTCTTGGTGTTGGGGCTGATATATTAGCATACATTAACAGGAAGTCAGGATAATTGGGTCATTTTATGGTAGCTGAACAATAATTAGTGGAGTTTTGAAGGAATAGTGCTGGAACCTTAACTACTTCCAATCCATATCAAAGATTTGGATGAAATGTCAAAATATATTTTAGCCAATTTTTTTTGACAATACAAAGTAAGGTAGGAAGACCATTTGTGAGGATTATACAAAGTATCTGCAAAGGAATGTAGGTAGGTTGACTGACTGAATGAAAGATCAACAGTTGGAGTATAACTTAGGAAATGTGAGATTATCCATTTCAGTAGGAAAACTATAAAAGATATTAGATGCTGCTATATATGAATCATTCTGATGTTGTATAGAATCACAAAATATCAGCATGGAGATGCAGCAAGTGACGAGGGAGGCTAATGAAATGTTGGCTTTTATTGCAATGGGAATATAATACAAGTCTCGCTGCAATTGTACAGCTTACTGTTGAGAACCCATCTTGAGTTTTGGTTACCTTACTTTAGGGAAGGCCATACCTGCACTGGAAACAATTCAGAAAATACTCACCAAGGTCATTCCTGGGATGATGAGATTGCCGCAAGAGGAAAGGTCCAGCAGGCTGGGTGTATACCCATTGAATTTTAGAAGATGGATAAGTGATCTTACTGTAAAGATAAGATCCCAAAGGGACTTGAAGGCTTGTTGCCAAGACGATGTTGTCTCATATGGAAAAATCGAGAACTAGGACACAGTTTCAAAATAAGGGGTTCTCTCATTGAAGGTGGAGATGAGCGGCAAGTTTCATCTCTCAGAGGGCCATTTGTGTGGGGAATTCTTTACCTCAGAGAGCAGTGGAGACTGGATCATTGTTGTTAATGAATGATTTATTGGAATAGTTCAGAGAAGAGTTAAGGGTCAACTACATTCCTATGGGCATGGCGTAATATATAGGCTCAACTGGATTCTTTATACAAGCACAGAATATAAAGAACAAATTGAATGAATTTTAGGTACAATTTAACTTGGAGAATATGACACAGTAGTCATTATTGACACAGCCTTGTAGAGGTTTATAAAATCATGAGGGGCATAAATAAGGTGAATAACAACGGTTTTTCCCCGAGGTTGGGGGAGTTTAAAGTAAGGGGCATAACTTTAAGAGGAGAAAGACTTAAAAGCGAACTGAGGGCCAACTTTTTCACACAAAGGGTGGATCCTATGTGGAATCAGCTGCCAGAGGAAGTGGTAGATGCAGGTAAAGTTACAACATTTAAAGACATTTGGATAGATAATGAATATGAAAGGCTTAGAGGGTTATGGGCTAAATACAGGTAAGTCGGACTAGTTTTAGTTTGAGAAACTTGGTTGGCAAGGACGATTTGGACTGAAGGGTATGTTTCCATGCTGTATGACTGTATGACATGGCTACAGACGGTCGTGACTGGGAACTAAATATCTGAGGGCTATAATGTCTACAGGAATGGCAGAGAATTGGTAGAGACAGACTAAGCAGCCAAGGATAAAATCACTTCAAGAAGAAGTGATAAGAATAAAATGTAACAAGAGATTAGGAAGTGGTAAAAGCTTTGTGGCTATAATTGAGAAACAGAAAAATATTTAAGACTGTAGTATTGCTGAATAAAGACACATTTTGTCAAAGCATTTTATCCAGCATTCCAAGATATTTTGCAAGAATATCAGTTTTAAGAACAAAATGGTTATGATTGCTTATTATTGACTGGTGCATTCTCCATGACAGTGCCTCTACCAAGAAGAGTCCCAAGCTTTTGGCACTGTCTTTTTCTGTAGTATAATGATGGTAGATCTATTAAATTGGTATTCTTGCGAATTGTCCTGACGGGTACAAGATGAAAAGCATTGTCAAAATGTGTCTTTGTCAGCAGTACTCAAGTTTTCTATGACTAAATGACAACTTAAGACTCCAGTTGGATTTATGTACAAGCCTCTTGGTGACACAAAATGACTGACTGTATAACTTCAGAGATGTATGACAGGCAACTTTTCTTTTGTTTGTAGATTTTACCTTTCAGATGGGATGAGCAGATTTGCACATGTCAACTTTCTTCAGTGTAATTGACATAGATTTTTTGCAACAATATGTCATAGAACATAGAACATTACAGGGCAGTACAGGCCCTTTAGCTCTCGATGTTGCGCCGACTTGTGGAACCAATCTGAAGCCCATCTATCCTACACTATTTCATTCTCGTCCATATGCCTATCCAATACCATTTAAATGCTCTTTAAGTTGGTGAGTCTACTACTGTTGCAAGCAAAGGATTCCATGCCCCTACTATTTTTTGAGTAAAGAAACTACCTCTAACATCTGAGCCATATCTATCACCTCTCAATTAAAGCTATGTCCCATCATGTTAGCCATTGCCATCCAAGGAAAAAGGCTCTCACTGTCCAACCTATCTAACCCTCTGATTATCTTATATGTCTCAATTAAGTCACCTCTCAACCTTCTTCTCTCTAACAAAAATAGCCTCAAGTCCCTCAGCTTTTCCCCGTAAGACCTTCCATTCATACCAGCCACCATCCTCGTAAATCTCCTCTGTGCCCTTTGCAAAGCTTCCACATCCTTCCTATAATGCAGTGACCAGAACTGTACGCAATACTTAAAATGAGTTTTGTATGGCTGCAGCATGATCTCATGGCTCTGAAACTAAATTCCTCCACCAATAAAACCTAACACACCTTATGCCTTCTTAAGAATCCTTTTAACCTGGGTGGTAACTTTCAAGGATCTATGCACATGGACACCAAGATCTCTCTGCTCATCCACACTACCGTGAATCTTACCATTAGCCCAGTACTCTGCACTCCTGTTTCTCCTTCCAAAGTGAATCACCTCACACTTTTCTGCATTAAACTCCATCCGCCACCTCTCAGCCCAGCTCTGCAGCTTATCTTTGTCTCTCTGTAACGCCAACATCCTTCATCACTATTCACAACTCTAACGACCTTAGTGTCATCTGCAAATTTATTAACCCATCCTTCTATGCCCTTACCCAGGTCATTTATAAAAAATGATAACAACAGTGGACCCAAAACAGATCCCTGTAGTTCCCCACTAAGTAACTGTAGTCCAGGATGAATATTTCCCATCACTACCATCTTTTTTTCAGCTTTCAGCCAGCCAATTTCTGATCATCCTCAATCCCATGCCTCCGTATTTTGTGCAATGGTTCCATGGGGAACCTTTACAAGTGCCTTACTGAAATCCATATACACCACATCAACTGCTTTACCCTCATCCACCTGTTTGGTCACCTTCTCAGAGAACTCAATAAGGTTTGTGAGGCACAATCTACCCTTCACAAAACCGTGTTGACTATCCCTAATCAAATTATTCCTTTCTAGATGATTATAAATCCTATCTCTTATAACCCTTTCCAACACTTTACCCACAATTGAAGTAAGGCTCCAGGGCTATCATTACCAGGGTTATCTCTCCTCCCCTTCTTGAACAAGGGAACAACATTTGCTATCCTCCAGTCTTCTGGCACCATTCCAGTAGACAATGATGACATAAAGATCAAAGCCAAAGGTTCGGCAAACTCCTCCCTGGCTTCCCAGAGAATCCTAGGATAAATTCTATCCAGCCCAGGGGACATATCTATTTTTACACTTTCCAGAACTGTTAACACCTCCTTCTTATGCACCTCAATCCTATCTAGTCTAGTAGCCTGTATCTCACTAATCTAGTCTAGTAGCCTTCTCTCAGTATATCATGAGCCAATGAGAGAGGATATAATATTAGATTCATTAACAAGAAATGAAACAAATTTAGAAAATTTATGATTGCATTCAACATAGTGTTTGAAAGAGAGAAACATGAAAAATTATGAATTTAGGTAAGGATGACTTCAGTGGGTTGAGATAGAGACTGTCCCCAGAGTAAACTGGGCAAATGTGTTAATGAACAAAACAAGAGAAATCCAGTAGCAGGTGTATAGGAATGAACATCAGGTAATATCGAACCAGTTTAAACTCCTGAAGGGAAAGACCTCAACTTAACAAGCAGTAGAAAGGAATATAAAAGAAATGCTACATCAAAATACAAAATAAAAGCATAGATCTAAGCAAATGAAAATGATAAAATGAGCAGCAAAAGGTGACAAAACAGATAGCGAGAGCAACAATAGATATAGTGTATAAAAAGAAACTGACAAGGGATCTCAAATTCAATACAAAATATTGCTACAATTAGATTAGGAAAAAGAGGCTATCGAAAGCAATACGAGTGCCGTGAAAACAGATGGCGGGTGTTATCAGTGAAACTAAGGAAATGGAAGACATACTGAATAATCATTTTATTCTGGTCATCCTGCTATAGGAAGGATATTCTTAAATTGGGAGAGGGTTCAGACAAGATGTTGCCAGGAATGGAAGGTTTGAGTTATAAAAAAGGATGGTACTTCTTTCACTGGAGCGTAGGAGGTATATAAAATCATGAGGGGCACAGTTTAGCTGACTAGCAAGGGTCTTTTCCCTAGGATGGGAGCAGGTTCAAAGCTGGGGGTAGCTTTTTAAGGTGAGATGAGCAAGCTTTAAAAAGGAAATGAGGGGCAACCGTTTTGCACAAAGAGTGGTTCGTGTGTGGAATGAATTGCCAGATGATATGACGGATGCAGGTACAGTTACAACATTTAGAAGACATTTGGATAAGTACCTGAATAGGAAAGGTTTGAAGGAAAATGGGCCAAATGCAGGAAAATTAGACGAGTTTAGTTTGGGAATATGGTCAGTGTGAACTAGTTGGACTGAAGGGTCTGTTTCCATGTTGCATGACTCTGTAAACATAACATTAGAACTGAAGAAATAAGAGCAGGAGTAGACTATCTGACCCCTTGAGCCTGATCCACCATTCAGTAAGATCATGGCTGATCTTTTCGTGGACTCAGCTTCACTTACCCACTCGCTCACCGTAACCCTTAATTCCTTCATTGTTCAAAAAGCTATCCTTGCTTTAAAAACACTCAGCAAGGTAGCCTCAACAGCAGGGAATCCCACAGATTCCCAACCCTTTGGGTGAAGAGGTCCTCCTAAATCTGTTCCCCCTTATTTTGAGGCTATGCCCCCTTGTTCTAGTTTCATCTGCCATGAGGAATAACCTCCATGCTTCTACCTTATCTATCCCCTTTACATGTTATACGTTTCTATCAGATCCCCCTCTCATTCTTCTAAAGTCCAAAGAGTATGGTCCCAGTCTACTCAATCTGTACTTGTAAGCCAACCCTCTCAACTCCAGAATCAGCCTAGTGAACCTCTTCCACCCACTCTCCAATGCTGATACATCCTTTCTCAAGTAAGGAGAACAAAACTGGACACTGTCATCCAGGTATGGCCTCACCAGCACCCTATACAGCTGCAGCATAACCTCCTTGTCATTAAACTCCATCCCTCTAGTAATGAAGTCCAATATTCCATTTGCCTTTTTAATTACCTGCTGCACCTGCAAACCAACTACTTGTGATTCATGCACAAGGACACCCACGTCCCTCTGCATTGTACTATGTGACTCTATGAATCTATTAATCTGGCTTTGTCTTGGATGATGTTAAACTTCTTGAGTGTTTTGGAACTGCACTTAGCAGTTACAGACTTAGCAAGTACAGACTATTATGCCTTAATGGATAGGCTTTGGGGACACAGGTAAGTAACTCAATAGAATTTCCAACTTATGCTTGTATTCACAGTATTTATATGACTGGTGCAGTTTGGCTTCTGGTCAACTGACCTTTAACAACCAGAGCCATTTTTCTTTGGGCTGGATAAGATTCCAACTCGTGGAGAGTTTTCCCTCTGGTTCCCATTGACTTTAATTTTACTCATGGTCCTTGATGCCACACATCCAATGTTACCTCGATGTCAAGGGCACTCAGTCTTATTCTCAGGAACTTAGCTTTTTTTGTCTATGCTTAAACAGAGATTGTCATGAGGTCAGGGGCCAACTGCCACAATGCATATCCAGGAGGGGGTGGGAGGGGGGGAAAATGGAGGTCTGAGACATTGGCCTTAAGTTAGGATTCAGTGAGTATAACTTTGTCAGACTGTGAACTTAACAGTCTGAAGAACAGTTCTCTCAGTATTGGCCTCAGCTCTCAGATATTAGTGAGGAGGACTTTCCTTGTATCACAGAATGGCTGATCATTTGATCACCATGTAAGTTCACTATGTGACTCAGGATGTGGTCATCATCCATTTGAGATGACACAGTCAATGGAGTTGCAGCTGACTTAAGACCACGTCATTGTTGGGTCTGCCTGTGTGCTGGTGTACTTCCGGAAGCAGCTCTCTATCTCGTCTATTCAGCTGCTTTTCCTCCAATTAACAGCGGGTAAAAATTGAGAAGTACTAACTTTTGGCTGTGAAGGGTTCTGCTGAGCTCATTGCTATATAAACGCAAAATGTTCTTTTGTAGAACATTTTCAAATCCTGTTCTGGCAGCCAAATCTCACTTCTGGCCTACGTCCAACTTGTACCCTTCAATTCCCTCCTGATTCCGATCTCACAAAGCATGTTTGCACAGAGCAGTGAAACAGAAGGGACACCTCTGTCAACAACCAAGTCAATGTTTATGCTTTGGAGGTGGGGCTGCAAGGATATATAAAGGTCCAATTATTGTAAACGTAGTATTACATTTCACTTCTCACTTTCACATTCCAACAGATTATAGAAATTGCCTGCCTCATTTTCAATGAAGAAACAGTTTCAAGCACTGACACCATAAATCTATCTGCATCTTTTATTCCCAAATGAGAAATGCAAATATACAGCACTCTATTATTTACTGTTCATCATCTTGTCTGTCATTGAAAAACTGCAAGATAAGGGAGACCAGTAGATCCATTCTCAGAAACATATTGAGGCTACATTAGCAGCAGCCCCAAAATATAATGAAGAAACCACCCTCCAGGCTGCTTAATATTGTTGTATGAACAATCTGTATCACTGCGCAACATGTATCTGTTTTCTGTACTATTTCTTAATATAAGGTAGATTTTTCTGCCACTATCCTCTTTCATGATAGGGTTTGCTGGTCTGGTGGGGGAAAGGAAAACCACTTAGTAGTTAGATGAGAAGAGGCTGCTGTCTTAACCAAGATGTTTATTGTATGATAGCTACTGTGTGCAAGTTACACTGATGTGATAGATGTAGTTACAGAGACTATGAGGAAGACTCAAATGGTAGGTGCCAGTCCTTTGAGATCCTGAGCTGTTCTGCCACTAAGCCACTAACATTATCATAATGCATGATGCTTAAAGCATTAGAATCCGGGAACTGTTATGATGCAGAAAGATGCCATTCAGCCCATCATGCCTGGACTGGCTATCTAGGTGACTTCACCAAATACCAAACTCCTGCCATTTCCTATAGCCCTTCACATTGATTTGATTTAAATAATCATCCAATGCCTTCATGAGTGCCTCAATTGAACCACCTATATCATACTTCCAGGACAATGTACTCCAAAACCTGATTTTTCATTCGCCTCACATTTGATTCGTTTGAAAATTCTTTAAAATTATGTCCTCTGGTTCCGGATCCTTTTATAAGCAAGGACAGCTTTTTCACTATTCACTCTGTCCTGATCCTTCATGACCTTGAAAACCTCTAACAAACTTCTCTCCAAGGAAAAAGTCCCAACATCTCCAATCTTTCCTGGAACCATTCTCCTGAATCTCTTGTGCACACTTTCAATACCTTCATACCCTTGCCCAGTGAGTTTCCCATAATTGTACATGGTACTCTAGCTGAGGTCTACATTAGTATTTGTCTGCATTTGTATTTTAGTTTTGGGTTGATGCCAACTTTAAATTTGTTCCCTATATACCAAGGCCTAAATCATTTCCATACATCAGGCAAAGAAAGGTTGCAAAGCCAACCAGGGGAAAGTCCTTTACAAACATTCTTTCAGCCCAAAATGTATCCATTAACCATTACTCTTTGTTTCCCATCGTTCGGCCAATTTAGTGTCCATGCCGCTATTGCCCCTTTTCTTTCATGACTTAAAACTTTCCTCGTAAGACTGTCATATGATACAGTATAGACATCCTTTTGAAAATTTATGGATATCAAATCAACAGCATTGCTGTCATCAATCCTCTCGGTTACTTCTTTATAAATCTCCAAGTTAATTCAACGTGATTTGCCAAATCAACTCACATTTTTCCTGAAATTATTAAATCCATTCTGAATAACTGTTGGTAAACCTCATCATTAACCATTTCAGATTCTTATGCCTTAATGCAACATTTTTCCACATGTTTTTTTCTTTTTCATAACCAATATTTGCACATGTGTAATTACTTTGTCCATTTACTTCATCTCCCTGCCCTGACATCATAAATTCAAGGGGTCTAGAGATTTAAATATTCTGCCAGAACATGTTCTCTTTGGACTTTTAGATTGGTTAGTCTCTGGGTTACAACCAGACTGTTGAACTTGACTCCGTTCGTGACAATGTGAGGTCTGAAAGCCCCTTTATATTGGAGGACCATTTATCATCACAGATTTCTTTTGCAGAGGGTATTTTTCCAGTTGAAACAGGCAATCATTTTTTGTGCTTTCCTCATTCTCTGAACAGACAGCTTCTCTTGACCTGATTCTAAATCATTGGACATTGGGTGGTCCCTTCTCAGGCATGGCTTCCTTGCAGTTATATGTACCACAGATTCAGCAGACTTTATTTTCAGTCTGTGGGTCAGTCAGTGCTGAAGTGTGTAGGCTCTTCACATTAACTTGTTGCTTAACTTGGGCAGTGTTATTCACTCTCTGTGATTGTAGCATTGTGAAAACAATATGTCCTTTCCTTGTGTGTACTATTTGAAGATTGCTTTCTGCTTGGCATGATCTCTGTCACTAATACTGACAATTCTTCCAGGAAAGATAAGTGAAGGAAATTAATTCTCTGTTTGAATTTGCATCTTTTGAATCACCTCAGCATCTAACATGAGACTTAAGTCAGTCAGAACTGCTTGTTACCAAGCTGTGTCACACACCAATTTACTCAGTTAACTCAAATGTTATATGCTACTCATTGGCTAAGTGATTGCTTGTGTTTTGTCATAAGTCTTTCTGATTCTTGCAATCTCATCATTGAAGTCTCTTCATTGTTGATAGCATGGAAAAAGTTCTGCTAATCCAGTATTGTCACAGGTCTCCATCTTGCTTACAGCATGAAACATATTTCTTCTGGCAAAATAAATAACCTTAACAGATTTTGTCTTCTACTCTAGTTCCACCATGAGTTGAGGGGAACTTATGAAATCTTATACTGGTTGTCCTTTTTCCTGTTGTTCTATGAGTGGCTGTAGTTAGAACATTTGTTTCTTGATTTTAACAAGTTTGATTCCTTTTTCCAATTGAAAAGGATTAAGGTCAAGACACAACTACATATACAAGAGCGAGAATTCTTCATTGTAAAGTGTATATAAGTTATTTGATATCTGTTGCCCCATGTATTGGAGAGTTGTTTGTAGCACACCTTCGATCTTAATTGCTGTTACTGTCTGCTGTAAAATGGCTTTCTTCAAACATGGTACACTTGCGACACTCATTCCTGTTCCCCCTCGACATAGATAAACTCTTGTCAAAAAGCTAGATCTGGATCATCTATTTCTCATTTTTTGTATTACTGTTCTACCTCAGTAATTTTTTTGTGTGAGTAAGCATTTGACGTAATGTTGCTCTGTGATTGTGACACACTTCAGCATATTTTCTGAAAATGGCATGTTGGTTTGCGATGAATCATTTATTTTTGATTAATTGGATAGTGATTGGGCTTGTGTGGTTTCCTTGCTTAACAGTGCAGCCAGTGACTGTTCATTCCTGGTGTCTCTTCTCACTGTACCCCACACTGTACTGCTATCTCATGGGGGTCATAAGAATGTACCATAAGAATGGAATGGATTCTGCTATTGTACTGTAATAAGATTGGATTTTCCTCTTAGGTCTGATTTATCTTGCTTCTGGATTTCTGCTTTGCTCACTACCTGAATAGCTTTCTCTGGAGTCACATCTGCTTTTGTCTATAACAAATCTGAAAGATACTCATCAGCAATTCCAACAACAACTCTGTGTTTAATGATTTCTCCAGAGTCACATGTTTTTACTAGTCTGTACAAAACATGAGTGGAATTATCAATAGATTCTCCAGGGAATTTTCTATTAGATTTTGCTCCTTGTTTATTGGTTCAGTGCTTAAAATAATTGTCAGTCTTTCAATACATTCTCAGATGTATCTGTTACTTCTTCTATACCTTACTGAGCTAAAGTGACATCAGCTTTGCTGCCAATCACATACAGAAGTATATTGACTTGCTCAGCTTCTGACTTAGTATCTAATTTGAAAGCTGTTCTGTATTTTGAGAATTGTACTTTTCAGGGTGTCCAATGCAGTATTCTATTTGGCCATTTTCTGAAATTAAATCTTGCTGGCAATATTATTTCTTGCTGTCATGTTGCTTCCTTGCTTGAATGACATTTAATGTTGCTGCTTTACCCTGCTGCATTGGTGGGTTTTCCAATGTTTCTGCAATCAAAATGGAGGATTCCCACCTTTTTGGATTGAAATGGCGGGTTTGAGCGTTTTTTACAACTTCATGAATGAATTCCTCAATTAAACCATCCCTGTTTCCATAATGGCTTTACTGAATGACTGCTGCTGCCTGTACCTTTAATAACTGATTCCTGTTCTTTGTGCTCAGTTTCAAGAAATAATTTTGCTATTCACAACTTTATAAGATGAATCCCATTCCTTCACCAGGTTTTTCTAGATGATTTCCACTGACCGCGGTTGGAATACATATTTCCTGTCTTCATTGCAATTTAATTAATCAATCTTCGTCTTTTCTGCAATCTCAACAGTCTGCTGTCCTCCTTTTCTGTTAGACCTTGTCTGGTTACAATTCTAAAAGGCTCGTTTATTGCTTTAAGTCTGGCCCTGTGACATTGTCAAGTCTGGGACCTTGTTTTAAATAGCTGTTGTAGTCATGATTTCCCTTACTGTACCCATACCTCATGATGTCTGCATGTTATAGTGGTGATGCTCAAGTTGAGTTGCATGAATTTCTCTTTCCCAGCTAGTAGATCTGCACCATTTTAAAAAATAGATTTCCTTTGCCCATTAGGAATTTTAAATTTACTCACGGTGCCTCTGATGTCCGTTTATCGTGTTACTGACTCTGGACTGCTCTTACTGATCACTTGCATTCCTTGCAATCTGAGACTGCCTTGAAATGATACTCCAGTTCCAGGGGTCTTCGCCTGCTCTGCATTTCTTACCAGATCTGAAATGCTTTTACCATTGACTGTAGATTCTGCCTTGTTAAAGCTTGCCATGAGTTTCTCCTTTGATTAGTTTGTGAATAGAGTCATAGAGATGTATAGCTTGGAAACAGTCCTTTGGCCCAACACATCCATGCTGACCAGTAGTCCTAACCTAATCTAGTCCCATTTTGATTTAGATTAGATTGGATTAGATTCCCTACAGTATGTAGTCAGGTCCTTTGGCCGAACAAGTTCACACTGACCCTCCGAAGAATAACCCACCCAGAGCCATTCCCCTAAATTTACCCCTGACTAACGCACCTAACATTACGGTCATGGCCAATTTCACCTGACCAGCATATAATTGGATTGTGGGAGGAAACCAGTGCACCCAGAGGAAACCTAGGCAGACATGGGGAGAATGTGCAAACTCACACAGGTGCCTGAGGCTGAAATTGAACCCAGGTCCCTGGTGCTGTGAGGCAACAGTGCTAACCACTGAGCCACCATACTGCCCCTTTGCCATCACTTGGCCCATATCCCTCTAAACCCTTCCTATTCATATACCTATCCAGATGCCTTTTAAATGCTGCAATTGTACCAGCCTGCCCCATTTCCTCTGGCAGCTCATTCCTTACACGTACCACCCTCTGTGTGAAAAGGTTGGCCCTTAGGTCCCTTTTATATCTTTCCCCTCTCACCCTGAACCTATGCTATCTATTTCTGGACTCCCCACCCTAGGGAAAAAACCTTGTCTATTTACCTTATCCATGCCCCTCACGATTTTATAAAACTCTACAAGGTCACCCCTCAGCCTCCAACGCTCCAGGAAAAACAGCCCCAGACTATTCAGCCTCTCCCTATAGCTCAAATTCTCCAACCTCGGCAACATCCTTATAAGTCTTTTCTGAACCCTTCTAAGTTTCATAACATCCTTCGGATGGAAGGAGTCCAGAATTGCACGCAAAATTCCAAAAATGGCCTAACCAACGTTCTGTACAGCTGCAAAATGACATCCCAACTCCTATACTCAATACTCTGACCAATAAAGGAAAGCATACCAAAAGCCTTCTTCACTATCCTATCTACCTGCGACTCTACTTTCAAGGAGCTATGAACCTATACTCCAAAGTCTCTGCTCAGCAACACTCCCTAGGACCTGATCATTAAGTGTATAAATCATGCTAAGATTTGCTTTTCCAAAATGCAGCAACTCACATTTATCTAAATTAAACTCCATCTGCCACTCCTCAGCACATTGGCCCATCTGATCAAGTTCATGTTGTAGCTTTTTCTGCTGTTGTCTGCATGAGTAGGATTCATAATGCTGTGATGGAAGAAAGCTTCAGATCCCCATCACAACTAAATGGAATTCACGCCACTGGCATCACATGTTGTACGACCAATCCACATACTGCTCACCATTTTGTATGAGCTCTCTGCACAACATGTAACTCAGCATGAGGTAGATTTGCTGCCGATGTCCTCTTTCAGGTTAGGGATCTTCAAGACGAGCTTAGTCTGATGGAGTACGCCAAAATCATTGGTCTAACGAGAAAAGGCCAATGTCTTAACCATGATGTTTTAGAATCATAGAATCCTTACAGTGTGGAAACAAGGCCATTCAGCCCATCAAGACCACACCAACCCTTTGAAGAGCATTCCACCCAGACTCATCCTATACCTTATCCATAAGACATTGGAGCAGAAATTAGGCCATTCATCCCTTCAAGTCTGCTCTGTCATTCAATCCCATTTTCCCACTTTCTTCCCATAACCTTTGATCTCCTTGGCAATCAAGTACTTTCTCTGTTTTAAATATACTCAATGACCGAGCCTCCACAGCCCTCTGTGGCAATGAATTCTACAGATTCATCACTCTCTGGCTAAAGAGGTTTCTCCTTATCTCTGTTCTAAAGGGTCTTCCCTTTACTGTAAGGCTGTGCCCTCGGGTTCTCATCTCTCCTGCCAATGGAAACATCTTCCTAACATTCACTCTGTCCAGGCTGTTCAGTATTTGGAAAGTCCCCATCATTCTAAACTACATTGACTATAGTTCCAAAGTCCTCAAACGTTCCTCATACGTTAAGCCTTTCATTCCTGGGCTCATTCTCGTGAATCTCCTCTGCACCTACTCCAGGGCTAATACACTCTTCCAGAGGTAAGGGGCCCAATATTGCACACCATACTCTGAACATGGTCTGACCAGAATCTTATAAAGCCTCAGAAGTACATCCTTGATTTATATTCTAGTCCTCTCAATGACAACATTGTATTTGCTCCCAACTACCCATTCACTCTGCAAGTTTTCTTGAAGAGAAACCTGGGCTAGGACTCCCAAGTTCCTTTGCACTTCAGATTTCTGAATTTTCTTCCCATTTAGAAAATAGACCATGCCTCTATTCTTCCTATCAAAGTGCATGACCTAACACTTTCCAGCATTATGTTTCATTTGCCACTTCTTTGCCTACTCTTCGAACCTGTCTAAGTCTTTCTGCAACTGAGAGAAAGTGAGAACTGCGGATGCTGGAAATCCGAGTTGTAAAGTATGGTGCTGGAAATGCACAGCAAGTCAGGCAGCATCCGAGGAGCAGGAGAATCGATGTTTCGGGTATAAGCCCCTCATCAGGAATCTTTCTGTAGGCTCCCCACTTCCTCAATACCAGCTGCCCCTCCACCTCTCTTTGTATCATCTGCAAACTTAGTCAGAATGCCCTGAGTTCCTTCATCTACATTTGAAATACTGCGTACTGTTCTGGTCGCCACATTACCAAAAGGATGTGGATACTTTGGAGAGGTTCACCAGGATGTTGCCTGGTATGGAGGGTGCTAGCTATGAAAGAGAGGTTGAGTAGATTAGGATTATTTTCATTAGAAAGACAGAGGTTGAGGGGGACCTGGTTGAGGTCTACAAAATCATGAGAGGAATAGATAGGATGGATAGCAAGAAGCTTTTTCCTAGAGTTGGAGACTCAATTACTAGGGGTCACGCGTTCAAATTGAGAGAGGAAAAGTTTAAGGGAGGTATGCGTGGAAATGTGTTGCCAGCGGAGATGGTAGAGGCAGGAACGTTAGCGTCATTTAAAACGTATCTAGACAGATACATGAATGGGCAGGGAGCAGAGGGATAAAGATCCTTAAAAAATAGGTGACAGGTTTAGATAGAGGATCTGGATCGGCACAGGCTTGGAGGGCCAAAGGGCCTGTTCCTATTCTATAATTTTCTTTGTTCTTTGTTCCATCATTAATGTATTCCTGTAACCCTGCATTTCCCTTGGCCAATCCACCTAAGCTGCACATTTTTGGACTGTGGGAGGAAACCAGAGCACCTGGAGAAAATCCACTGAGAACCAGGGAGAACACAAACTCTCTGAGGGTAGGTGAGTCCAGTACTAGAGGCATAGATTTAAGGTGAGAGGGGAAAGATTTAAAAGGAACCTAATAGGTAACTTTTTCAGACAGAGGGTGATGAATGTATGGAATGGGCTGCCAGAGGAAGTGGTAGAGAAAAGTAGAATTACAACATTTAAAAGATATTTAGACATATACATGGATAGGAAAGGTTTAGAGAGATATGGGCCAAATGCAGGCAAATGGGATTAGTTCAGTTTAGGAAACCTGGTGAGCATGGATGAGTTGGACTGAAGGGCCTGTTTCTGTGTTTACGACTCTAAACAACACTTGTCATGCCTATCCTTGTCTTCGTTCCTTTCAATACCTTGACAAAATAACATTGTTTACAAGTCCTTCTCTGATGCTTTGAAACAAGAACTATAGCATTTCTTTACAACCTCAGGATGTTCCAAAATGCTTTGTGTACTTCTGACTATGGTGAGGTAGGAAACACAGGAGACAAACCTACATACAAGCTCCCATAAACTGCAACATAATGCACTTTACCCGCGTTTCTTTGAAGTAAAGGTATCAGCCATCACTTTGGTGAATCAGAGAAGGCAGATGGGCCTCTGCTTAACATCTCAGCCAAATTATAGGCTCTCCTAAAATGCACCAATCCCACAGTGGAATTCTCACTGGAGAGATTCTGTGCATACACTTCTGGAATGGGGCTTGAACTCAGAACCCACGAACTCAGAAACTAATCACGATTATCGACCTTCATCCATTATGAGAAATTTTGTTGCAAGCAACATTTTCCAATTGCCCAAAGTCAGGATTCTTGCACCCAGCTGTGTTTATAATACACGTTATTTTCAGTTATTATGTCTGGAATATACTTCATTTTTATATCTTTCTGAAGATCAAATATTTCCAATCTATGTGCCTTTCTGTCAGAAGTTTGCTATTTTAAATATTTTTTCTGCTATCATGTTGATTGTTTTTTTCTTTATTATTCATGGATGAGGGCGTTGCTGTCGAGACAGCATTTATTACCCATTCCTAATTGCCCACAGCGCAGTTAAGAGTCAACCATATTACTGTAGGTCTGGAGTCATACGTTGGCCAGACTAGGTAACGATGGCAGTTTCCTACCCTAAAGGACATTTGTGAACCAGATAGGTTTTTCCTACAATTGACAATTGTTCATTATTGATAGTCTACTGACGACCAGGAACATTTCAAGTTGACATACTGTCAGTTAGTTTAAGAACAGAAACAAATGGTTAACTGTAAAAAGCGTACAAGAAGGAATGAACTGAGGAAAGGCAATTCAGCTCATCAAACTCATTCCTTCCCATACAGACTTACATGTTCCCATCATGGGGAATCTTTGCTGGATTGGAGTCAGTATGTGTACTTGGAGCAATGTGACTGGCAGACATATTCGTTCATGTTAATATCCATAAAGAATTGTGTTGACTCTTTTCTAAATGATTCATTAGATTTGCAGGCTGGGCCAGTATCTCTTGCCTATCCCTAGTTGCCTTCTTGAGTTACTGTGGTGCATGATGGGTACATATATCCGCAATGCTTTTCGGAAGGGAGTTTCCAGAATTTTGACCTAGTCACAGTGAAGTAGCAACACCATGTCTTCAAGTCAGGATGATGTGTGGCTTAAGAGGAGTTTGCAGGTTGTGGTGTTCCTATCTTCTGCTGCATTGTCTTTCTCGATTGTAGAGTTAATGGTTTTGGCAGGTGCTTTGAGAGGGTGATCCAGTTAATGATAATCCTCCCCACATTTTCCTTAGATAATTCACTGACAGTCTGTTTCCTATGTGTATGGCATTTAACATATTTGATCCTGTTACTTCAAAAAACTGTTCCTTTCCACGTCAGCTGCCAAACTCTTTGCTTTAATGAATGCTTGACTGGCTGATACTGATGTCAATTTTGGTGGTCATGTACTCACCCAACAGTAACGCTGGCCCCTCTTGATTATGGATACAGAGAGAAAACTTTTTTTCATGTTGTACAGAAGAATTGTTGAAATGCAGAAACACCTCCCTATAGTTTTCACACTATATCGACATGGATCGTTCTGGTTAAATCTTTGCCAGACATCTTTGCACTGTCAGTAATTTCAATAATAATCTCATCTGGTCTACGGCCACTAGTTGGAGGAGAAACCCCAACAGAGATTTGTTGGACTGAGAGGCTTGTTTCTCTGGTGTCATTTCTGTGGGGTTTTTATGGACAATTGTGCATTCTCAAATATTGTTGCTCTTCTCCAAAGCCCACGTATGTAATTTTTCAGCTGAAAGCATTTGTGCATGCTGGTCTCATGCAGTAAGGCTTTTAAGTCTAAGGCATGAAGGCACAGGGTAAGATCTCTTGAATTGATCGTGTGTGATTGAACGAAGATTGGCAGAGCAAAGTTAGACTGCTGGTTGAACTGCCATTGCAATGATGAGATGCTCCATTAGGGACAAACTACCAACATTGCATCCTGTTGATATTGTGCCCCCTACTGATAGCTATTGGTGTAACCATGTCAGGTTTTTTTCAGAATTGTCCATGAACCAAGCATTTGTGATAGTTGTATAAGGCCCCCTTTTAGTCAAAGTGTCTCAAAATTAAAAATAGTCATCACCACAACATTGCAAGATAAATAGGTTAGTTTATTATGCAGTCATTTAGATATAAATGGTAAAGGTAATACCTAATACCTAATAAGCATATTCAAACATTTAAGTACAGATACAAGTTACATATGAAGGTGAGATCAGTTTCTAATGTCACTTTGGCTTCAGTGAGCTTGAAGTTTGTCTTCCTGAACTGAAGGGGTTGAAAGTTAGAGTCAGATTGAGTTCCTGTGTTAGTTAGTCTCTATAGCTACATAGGTGGAGGTTGCTCCCACGGGGAAATTGACAGCCTAGATCAGTGCAGTAAGTCTTTGATCTGTTGAGAAGCAATTGCTGTTTCAAGATGCCGCTTAATACTCAGTTGGTTAAAATGGCCATTTCCTGACACATTTTTATTACAGGGGAAAGTGAGGACTGCAGATGCTGGAGATCAGAGCTGAAAATGTGTTGCTGGAAAAGCACAGCAGGTCAGGCAGCATCCAAGGAGCAGGAGAATCGACGTTTCGGGCATGAGCCCTTCTTCAGGAATGAGGAAAGTGTGTCCAGCAGGCTAAGATAAAAGGTAGGGAGGAGGGACTTGGGGGAGGGGCGTTGGAAATGCAATAGGTGGAAGGAGGTCAAGGTGAGGGTGATAGGCAGGAGTGCGGGTGGGGGCGGAGAGGTCAGGAAGAAGATTGCAGGTTAGGAAGGTGGTGCTGAGTTCGAGGGTTGGGACTGAGACAAGGTGGGGGGAGGGGAAATAAGGAAACTGGAGAAATCCGAGTTCATCCCATGTGGTTGGAGGGTTCCTAGGCGGAAGATGAGGCGCTCTTCCTCCAACCGTCGTGTTGCTATGGTCTGGCGATGGAGGAGTCCAAGAACCTGCATGTCCTTGGTGGAGTGGGAGGGGGAGTTGAAGTGTTGAAGACTCCAGTTTCCTCATTTCCCCTCCCCCCACCTTGTCTCAGTCAAATCTCTCGAACCCCAGCACCGCCTTCCTAACCTGCAAACTTCTTCCTGACCTCTCCGCCCCCACCCCCACTCCGGCCTATCACCTTCATCTTAACCACCTTCCACCTATCGCTTTTCCAACACCCCTCCCCCAAGTCCCTCCTCCCTACCTTTTATCTTAGGCTGCTTGGCACACCTTCCTCATTCCTGAAGAAGGGCTCATGCCCGACACGTTGATTCTCCTGTTCCTTGGATGCTGCCTGACCTGCTGCGCTTGTCCAGCAACACATTTTCAGCACATTTTTATCACAATTGAACAATATGGCTGCAAATTTGAAGTAAGATGAATTGTTGTTATACAATTTCATTTGAGCTGGAATTCATTGTGATGTTCTTCCTCCTGTCTTTTATCCAACACTACAGGAACTTTGAGTCTTCAAACCTATTGAGGATTCAATGATAGTCCTGGAATCCTTCAATTATTTATTGAGCCTTTGTGATGAACTCTTAGATAACAGTCTGATGCCTGAATGTTGAATCCATATGAGAAGTGAATTGGCTTTAAGGAGCTATTTTGTAAGACTTGTTATGTACAGTTTATGCTTTTTAAAATAAAATATATATTTTAACTAGATGTTTAACTGTACGTCACTCAGTGGTTAACACTGCTGCCTCACTGCGCCAGGGACCTCTGAGTTTGATTTTCCCTTCGGGTGACTGTACATTCTCCCTGTGTCTGTGTGGGTTTCCTCAGGATGGTCTGCTTTGCTCCCACAATCCAAACGTATGCAGATGACATGGATTGACCATGCTAAATCTTCCATAGTGTCCAGCGACGTGCAGGCTAGGTGAGTTCGCCATGAGAAATGCAGGGTTATTAGGATAGGATAGGGGGTGGCTCTGGCTGGGATGCTCTTCAGAGGGTTGGTGTGAACTCAGTGGGCTGAATGGTCTGCTTCCATGTTGCAGGAATTCTATGATTCTATTTTTGTGACATTATAAACTTGAGATCAGAGAACAATATTGAATCAGTTTCTTGCCTACTTGTGGTCTTACATTAAATGGAGATAAAGGAATACTGTTAGATTGTGACCTCTGGGCAGGTGGGACTAGATTGGGTTGGGATATCTGGTCAGCCTGGAAAGGTCTGTTTTCATGCTGTACATCTCTATGTTAGTCAGTGTAGTTAGTCTAATACTTAGCTGTTCCCATTCATTGGTTCATATCTACATGAAGGGAATTTTTATAAAATTAAATGGTATTTAAGCGTGACACACTTCTTTTTGACAATGAAGGATCTGAGGATCAAGATAAGAGAGAGTGAACATTTTTGACATGATGCCAGAAGAATATATTTAACCAATAAAGTTCTAGGGTCCTTTCCAGTTGTGAATGCTGGTGAACAGTTAAATTGGAGGAGGAAGAGGCATCCCTCAGTGATGGCAGAAACCAGCAGATGAGGGTAAAAGACATGGTTGTATGTTTGCAACCATCGTCAGCTAGTAGTGCTGAGTGGAGATCAAGAGATTCAAGTGGGAGAAGGAGCTAGTGCTAACTTCAGAATTGGGCATGGATGGGAATTCTATGTAGCAGGGGAAGGAGGTACTACATTCTATACTTGTTTCAGCCTCCAGAAGCTGATGACTGTTAGGTGAGCAGATAGATCACTAATTGGTGCGTTTTAAGAATTTACCCCTCTGAATATGAGGTGATAGAAGCAGATATGATAGCAACATTTGAGGTATTTACACAGACACGTGAACAGGTAGGGTAGAGAGGGATCAAACGCATGCTCAACACACAACTGGAAGTGGAGAGGTGTAAATTCTGAATTGCTTAAAATTTATGACTTAATAGATTAAACTAATTAATGGTTGCATAATATTTATCAACTTGAAACCAAATTATTAGACAAAACACAAGAAAGATGGTGGAGCAGGTGATGTGCTGCAGCTGTAGCTTGTGGGTGACGTTGGACACCAGTGTGATGCATGATGATGAGAGCTGCAATGAGTGCCTGCAGTTCACACTACCTGGTACAGACTTGGTGAGCTGGAGTCAAAACTTTGAAAACTAAGATGGCAAGCAGAACACTACCTGGTCACCTGGACACTTTGTTCCCAGCAGTAATCACAGGGGTGGCACGGTGGCTCAGTAGTTAGCACTGTTGTCTCACAGCACAAGGGTCCCAGATACGATTCCAGCCTTGGGCTACTATCTGCGTGGAGTTTGCACATTCTCCCCGTATCTGTGTTTCCTCCGGGTGCTCTGGTTTCCTCCCACAGTCCAAAGATGTGCAGGTCAGGTGAATTACCTGTAGTGTTAGGTGCATTAGTCAGAGGGAAATGGGACTGGGTGGGTTACTCTTTGGAGGGTTGGTGTGGACTTGTTGGGCCAAAGGGCCGGTTTCCAAACTGCAGGGAATCTAATTTAACATACATCATAGAGCATACAGCAAAGAAACAGGCCCTTCGGCCCACCATGATTGTGTTGAGCATGCGTATGATTCATATCCCTCTCTACCCTACTTGTTCATATGTCTGTGTAAATACCTCAAATATTGCTATCATATCTGCTTCTATCACCTCTCCAGGAAATGCATTCTAGGTACCTACGACCCTGTGTGAAAAACTTGCCACGCACATCTCTTTTAACTTTCCCCCTCACCTTAAACCTATACCCCTTAGTATTTGACATTTTCATCCTGGGAAAAAGGCTCTGATTATTCATTCTATGCTTGCTCTCAGAATTATATAAAATTGTATAAGTGCATCCCTCTGCCTCTGACGCTGTAGCGATGCCCAACCTCATCTCCTAACTAATGCACTCAAAATCCATGCAACATCCCAATAAACCTCATCTTCACTCTATCCAATGTCTCCACATCCTTCCGATAATTTGGTAATCAGAACTGCACACAATATTCCAAATGTTGCCTAACTGAAGTTGCAACATGACTTGCCAATTTTTATACTCAACTTCCCAAATGAAGGGAGGATGCTGTACACCTTCTTTACCACTTTATCCACTGGTGTTGCCCACTTTCAGGGAGCTATGTGCTTGCTCATCTATCTGTACTTCTCCCTCCGGCTAGCTACTGGGAACCCATAGTATAACTCCACCATAGTGACTACACATTTCTTATTCTTGAGTTCTACCATATGGCCTCACTGAATGAACCCTCCAAGATATCCTCTCTGAATGCAGCTGTGGCTTCTCCTTAATCAGCAATATAGCTCCTCAACTCCTATTAAATCCACGTCTATCACACCTGAACATCTGAAGCTGGAATGTTGAGCTGCCAGTCCTGCCCTTCTCTCAACCAAGTTTCTGTAATGGCTACAACATCGTAGTTCTACGTACTAACCCAGGCTCTAAGCTCAACAACTTTACCTGTCATACGCCTTGCTTCAAAATAAATACAATTCCAGTTGCCAGTTCCACTATGTTTGTTAACCTGGCCCTGGTCATTGGATAACTATATGGATGATAATGGAATAGTGTAGGTTAGATGGGCTTGAGATTGATTTCACAGGTTGGCGCAGTACCAAGGACCGAAGGGCCTGCTCTGCACTGTATTGTTCTATGTTCGATGCCTTTTCTTCGTAATAGATTTACTTAGCCTCTATTTTCTCCTCACTCATTCCACATGCTGACCTACTGCTCCAGTTCCCATCCCTCTGTCACACTAATTTAAACTCTCTCAAATGACACTAGCAAACCTTTCTACAAGGAGTTTAGGTGCATGCCTGCCCTTTTTGTACAGGGCCCACCTGCCCTGGAGGACATCCCAATGATCCACATATCTGAAGCACTGCCTCCTAGACCAGTTTCTAAGCCTTGTATTTTTCTGCAGTATCTTCCTATTTCTAGCCACACTAGCACGTAGCATCCTGAGATTATAACACTAGAGGTCCTGTTTTTCAATTTGTGACCTAACTTCCTGAATTACATTTGTAGGACCTAAACTCTCTTACTCCCTATGTCATGGTACCAATATGGACCACAACCTCTGGCTGCTCACCCTCCCTCATCAGAATAAGCTGTGCCCCCTCAGAGACATCTTTGATCCTGGCACCAGGGAGGTGACATGCTATTCTAGAGTCTTGCTTGCAGCACAGAAACACCTGTTTGTGCCCCTGACAAAGAATCCCCCATCACTATTGCTCACTACAATTTGACCCTCCATGCTATAAAACAGAACCAATCATGGCACCACTGATCTGGCTACTGCAATTGCTTTCCTCTGAAAGATCATTCCTAAACAGTATCCAAAATAGTAGACTTGTTGGACAGGGGAATAGCTACAAGGGACTCCTGCACTGCCTGCTCCTCCTGGCAGTGACCGTACCCCTAAAGCCCCCATCTTTAAAATTTTCTGCATCCTGTATGTCCCTCAGTGAGTCCAATTGCCGCTCGAGTTGATCCATGCAATCTGAGGAGCTGCAGCCTTACACACTACCTGCAGACATGGTTAGCAGGGACATTTGAATTCTCCCTGATCTCCCACATCTCACAAGAGATGTATCTCCCACATACTCCTCCACTAACTGCCTTTACTACCTCTCTGGTAACTACTGGTTTAAAAGAAAAGACCTTAGCTTGCCCTACCTTATTGCCGCTCTCCCTCCTCAGCAAAGACTGCTTTTTGACCTCAAAGCTACTGTGTGAGAGGGAGTTGGTACACATGGGTGTGAAACAAGAGTAAGAAAAGGTTGAGGAGGTATGAACAGCTAATGACCAAATCACAAAGCAGACCCATGAAGGTAATAATCTCTGGATTACTACCTTAACCATGATCAAATTGGCAGAGGGTAAATAAGATCAGCGAGTTGAATATGTTCCTCAGGAGAATAGCTTTGGTGAAATGAGTTTCGATTCATGAGGCACTGGCAGTGAGTGACAGGGGAGATAGTTGTAATGAGGGAAAATTTGGAAAGCTAAGGATGAGGGACTAGGCAATAATACAAAAAAGCAACCTGGACATTAGTAACTAGACTGACAGGAAGGGACAGAGTGTATAAATATAAAGGTGAAGAAGCAAGTATGGTCAGAGTGGGGAGAATTGCCAATCAATGGAGAAATGAGGAGTAGGGCTCAGGTGAAGAGAAATCTGGAAATCCAAAGTTAACAAAATGCCTATTGATGTGGGTAAGGACAAGCTAAGAAGGGTCAGAGAGTTTAACAGTAATAGTACATCCGAGAATAAGATCTTTGCAGGATATAGTGGTAAAAAGTGAAATTGAAGTCAATTTATCTGAATGCACTCAGCATAAGCAATAAGGTAAGCAAGTAGTATAAATAGAAATAAATGTTTTATAGTCGATCTTACAGAGACATGGTTACAAGGTATTAATTACAGGAAGATGTTGGATTTTATGAGGAACAGTAGCAAGCCTGGTGAATGGAGTATTCTAGAAACCAGCAAAGAGCCACCAATAAAGAGGATAAAAGACAAGTTAGAATATAAGAGTAAACTAGACAAGAGTGCAAAACAGATTTTAAGGACCTTAACATGTGTAAAAATGTAGAGTAGTTCAAGTAAAAATTTGTTCCTCAGAAGCAGAGTAAATTGATTCGCAAGTCCAGAGACTAAAATGAGATATGCTCATGTGGAAACATACAAGATTATAAAGGGGCTTAGCATGATGCAAGTTTGTAAGTCTTTCAATTCTCCAACAAACAGAGTTGTGGATGCACCAACACTGAATAGATTTAAGGCTGAGAAAGGTTATTGATCTTTCAGAGTCCAGGAATACAGAAATGGGCAGGAGAATGGAGTTGAGCTCACAATCAAGTATGATCATGTTGAATGGTGGAGCAGGCTTGTCAGGGTCAGATGGTTGACTAATGCTGCTATGTTCTTATCAACCTTAGGCTAAATAACCTAATTCTGCTCCTTTATCTTATGGTCTCATCCTGAAGTGCTGGTCTTCAGCCATATCGATTCACTCCATATAAATTTATTGCATCCTGGAAACAGCATAAACCATGGGCCCTGACAACATTCTGGTTATAGTACTGAAGACACTTGCTTCAGAATTAGCCACATCCACTTCGAGCTGTTCCAGTACAGGTACAATATTGGTATTCACTCAAGAGTATGGAGAATTACCTATGATATTCTATCCACTGAAAGCAGGACAAAAAGATGTTCGGCCAATTAGTAGCTCATCAGTCTACTCTGACTAATTAGCAAAATGACACTTTCCATCATTGATAGTTCTATCAAATTGAACCCAGTAATAACCCACTCATTGATGCATAATTTGGGTTCTACCAAGGCCACTAAGCTCCAGAATATGGTCTGAACATGGACAAAAGAGCTGGATTCCAGCTGCAATGTGAGATGCAGTATTTACCATCAATGTAACATTTGACTGTGTATGACATCAAGGAGATAGCAGTGTCACTGCAGGGAGTCCTTGCTCTGAGTCACTACAGTACCAGCAGTGATTGGAGGATGCAGTTACAATATAAAATCATTACAGGGTGTAATGGCATTATAAATGTGGACAAATGCATTTATAATTGAAAATGTTGATTCGAAAGCATGGTCAGAACTTTGTCATAAAACTAAAGTGTTGTAGGCAGGAAATGTTAATAGAGATAATGTATCAGGTAAGTTGCTATTGAAGATTTTTGTGTATATTATAAATATAAAGTACTGCACTGTTCTAACTAATGTTCACAATTTGTGTTTTTTTTTTAATTCTTGTTGCAGTCAATACTGGATCACATGCATCTGAAATGTAAGTGTCACGGTTTGTCCGGGAGCTGTGAAGTGAAGACCTGTTGGTGGGCGCAGCCAGATTTCCGGGTCATTGGGGACTATCTGAAAGACAAATATGACAGTGCCTCTGAGATGGTGGTGGAGAAGCACAGAGAGTCCCGGGGTTGGGTGGAGACCCTTCGTGCAAAATACGAGCTTTTTAAGCCCCCAACTGAGCGAGACCTTGTCTACTATGAAAACTCGCCAAACTTTTGCGAGCCGAACGCTGAGACAGGATCCTTTGGGACCAGGGACAGGATCTGCAATGTCACCTCTCATGGGATCGATGGCTGTGACTTGCTCTGCTGTGGCCGTGGACATAACACCAGGACGGAGAAACGCAAGGAAAAATGTCACTGCATATTCCACTGGTGCTGCTATGTCAGTTGCCAGGAATGCATTCGAGTGTACGATGTACACACGTGCAAATAACAGGACAGACAAACACATGTAAGGTCACACAATATGGAACCTTCCAGTTATTGTTGGGTCAAAACAAAAATGGCGCACTTTACTGTGCATGTACATGGCAGAAATGAATTCTGGGAAATGTAGTCTTTTCACCAATTTATTCAATTTCTCGTTGGAGCTTCAAACAAAAATCTTAGTCTGAACCAAAAAGCACACCAGATTAAAAAAGACATTGCAAAGTTCATCATTTGATCTAAAAATGCTACATTGGGATGATTTACTCTCAACTTGAAATTGCAGATTTTCATTTATAGTGATTGGTGAAAACATTAGCAAACAAATTTCCTAAAATCCCAAGTTTTCCATTGCCACAACTTTATTTTAGTTTCCTACTGTTGCCAATGTTGTTGGGGTCAATCAGAATGACAACCTGCTCAGTAGATGGTGAGGGAATGGAAAAATTCTCCAGCACTATCAATATTTAGCTGGATCCCCAATTGCAATTGGGTTATCTTTGTCACTTCTGGGATGGGATGCCTAACAAATGCAAATCCCATTAGAATTTGATCTTCTATCCATGGTTTCAGACTTGCCACTGGGTCAGAGGTGAAAGAAAGGAAGGTACCAGTATAGTGTTTATAAATGACATATACATTGACGTAAATTTATACAGAGTTAACATCAGAAGTATCAATAGGATTTTCTGGAAGCTCTAGAGAGAGGGGCCCATAAAGGACATGGATTGCTAGACATTTCTACAGCAATGACAGTTGAAGAAAGTTTTTTTAAAAAAAAGTTTGGAAAAGCGCAGCAGGTCAGGCAGCATCCAAGGAGCAGGAGAATCGCCGTTTCGGGCATGAGCCCTTCTTCAGGAATCTGAAGCCATTCCTGAAGAAGGGCTCATGCTTGAAACGTCGATTCTCCTGCTCCTTGGATGCTGCCTGACCTGCTGCGCTTTTCCAGCAACACATTTTCAGCTCTGATCTCCAGCATCTGCGTTCCTCACCTTCTCCTTAAAAAAAAAAATTGACCAACCTTAATCAAAGAACTTTTACCTTTCAAATTGTCAAAGATATATGTATTCATATATTTACCTAGTTAAAAATCACACAACACCAGGTTATAGTCCAACAGGTTTAATTGGAAGCACTAGCTTTGTGACAACCACCTGATGAAAGAGTAAGCATTACGAAAGCTAGTGCTTCCAATTAAACCTGTTGGACTATAACCTGGTGTTGTGATTTTTAACTTTATCCACCCCAGTCCAACACTGGCATTTCCATATATCTATCTAGTTAACAAAAACCACTCCAAAATGGCAAGTGTTTCAAAACTTGTAATCCTGAGGACAATGCAACTTACGTCAGCCCCAAATTAATTTGTTATTTGCTACATTGAGTGCGAAAATAATTTGTTCATTTTTGAAATTAAACCCCCTCAAACCTTAAAGACTACAACCCCCAGAATCCTTTGCATAACACAATAGTTCACGTGGCTTCAGATACAAGCTGAGGTATTAACATTAAGAACAGCTTAAGTCATCCAGCTTGACATCGTCATGTCAAAAAGATATCAGACATGCTTCCCATAACAAAACTTCCGAGTTTTTTTTTAGGAATGGTGACTGTATGACATAGCAAACTTGATGTTAGTATTAATGCCATTTGCAATTCGCACCTCCCAACCACACTATCAAAATGATTGAAAATTGAGGTTTGAGTGGATCCGGTGGCTATTTGCAGCTGTTACGGATATGATTTCCTCTTTACAGGGACCTTAATCCATCACCTACTTAAGAGTATTTTACTTACATACAATGTGCCTTCTTTCTGTGAAAGAGAAAAAAAAAGATGGGATAAGATAAAGAAGCAAGGTGGGAATTCATTGTTGAGCCCTATGGATACCTTTCCCAGAATGAGTGAGTAGTTACTTCAAGCAATGGGCGTTGACATTCTGTGCTCTAAAAATTAATCAAAAGCCTGCAGTATTTATCGTAGCAATTTTCTACCTTGTAGCCCAGAATTACTAGCTCCAATTTGAACCTGTATTGCAAGTTGCTATATCCAAAGTTTTGTACAAATTAGATGTTTGACCCTTTGATTTTATATTCTTAAAGCCTATGTTTTTATAATTATTTATTGCACAGTGTGTATATATATGACTCAACTGAGATTATATATTTGCAGAAAGTGTCTTATCTGCTGTTTCTAGTTTATAAACTTGCCACAGTGGCTTAAAAGGCAGTGTGAGCTACATTTACTATCATGCTTCACAGTGCAGGATTCACAGGCAGCTCTCTAGAAGCGGATGTTAAATGTATAACCTCTCCTGTCAGTGTACATATTCCTATCTTAGTCTTAGAAATAGCTACCAACAAAGAAATAAAATTTATTCATTTAGAGTATACTGGTGTGTTGTCCTTTCTTGCCTGAGAACTCAGATTCACTGATCATGATTTGAAATCTCTTCTTTCACTGCTCTGCTTCAGCGAAGGTTAATTTTCATGGTTGCATATTACCACTGCTGCTGAAGATGCCTTTTGCACATGAACCAGATGGAGAGTGTGAGCAAGTTATTTGACGATGGGAGCTCAGCCTAATCCATTCCTCATCTGACCCCCATATGCAAGTATCAATGTGTCACAAAAGAAACAGTGAACTGGAATCATGATTTGATATTTATTTATGATGTAAACAACCCTGTCAAGATAGTACTGACTGCACATACATGTTTTCAGAGTAAATTAAGTCAACCAAGTCAAGTGGAATTGGAGTCACAGGTAGACTGGATTAGGTAGTGGTACCAATATCACTCCCTGAAAAGACACTTTGAAACAAGTTTACATTTTGTAATAATTTGGCAATTTCTACCACGAGGCTGTACATCCATCTCTTCAAGCATGCTTGATTTTAACATCTTTAGGGAAAGGTCAGCCAATTCTTTAAGTCTGTCCCACATTCCTTATGTCTGGGTCATAATGACGAGATATACAGTTTCTGCATAAAAGGAAAAGGACAGAATTCGATTGCAGGGTCATATGGTGGGGTTGGGGGAACAAGCGAATCTCTGAAAAATGTCCTGAGGCACTATAGATACTGATGTTTCATTGGTCCTCCCCCAGCAGAGCAGAGTTAGGAAATATGGATCGTGTCCTGCACATCAGTAGCACGTTGATACTCAGTAAAAGACAGTATGCAACTATGCAATAGTTTGATTACTCCTTCCTCAAGAAGAAAATAAATTTTCAGATATCACTGTCACCCACAGCTAGTAATAGTCTAGTTGCTGTAGACTTACCAGACCATTGAGCTGCTCTCTTATTACAGATGATTTAACCTAAGAGCCATCAGGTTAGGAGGGCAGGTTGAGAAGGACAGTCCTTCATGGTAACCTCAGCTGGTGTGGGAATTGAACCCACACTATTGGCATTGCACTGTTGCACAAACCAAGCCAACTGAACTAAAACGACTTCTATGATTGACTCAGCCTGTGATGTATGCGACTTCTGGATTGAGCATAATGTGTTAGAACTGGTGAGACCAATTCATGAGTGGGTAATCCCTTCCACAGCTGCGACAGATGAATAGCATTGACCTACGGTTTAATTCTGTGTTTTTTCATTTCTTATCTAGTTGATTTTTCATCCTCTTTTTTTCCATGACCTTCCTGCCTGTTTGTCTTCAGACCCTCCCATACTTCGACTCCAGACTCAGTCAACATGATTTGGAGTTTCATAATTTCAGTTACATCACACTGTAAACTTTTGCTATAAATTCTGTCTTACAATCTTATTCTCCACAAAGCACCTGATGAAGGAACAGTGCTCAGAAAGCTAGTGCTTCCAAATAAACCTGTTGGACTATAACCTGGTGTTGTTTGATTTTTAACTTTGTAGACCCGGTCAACATCAGTCTCTCTTGTAAACATTCTTGTATAGCAGATGTGGGCAAGCTGGAGTTCTTATGTCAATATTGAGTTCACCACAGAGCACATCTGCACAGACTTGGCCATCAACCATTCGTAACATAAGACCCAATTCACAGTTGTCACCGACTCAAAAAAACAAACCTGCTGGGGAGCCAGCACAATGGTATACTTCAACGTATCTTGTCTTGCCTGAAGATACGCTATATTCATCCGAAACTGGAGAAATGGAAGCTTCTCAACCACTTGCATAAGTTTTCCATGTCTTGCTGTTTTTAAGACGAGGTCTGAGGACACAAGCCTGGCCCATGTGAAGCTTTGTACTTCAAGTTACTTTGCTGTTGGTTCACACAACACCTTAACTTTGGCAATTTTAATGCAGATTTTGACATGAAGTGATACATTGCTGGTGATTGTCGAGATCCAAATATGTGAAGTTGCCAACAACCCCCAGAGTGAGGTTGTCAGTGTTAAGGGTAGATGCAGTCTCCATACTGGCAGGGAGAGATTTGGGCACTCAGTACTATTTTTTTTGCAATATTTGTACGGTTGGTTGAAAGCAAGAGATGACAAGATGACTAACCACTCTGCAATCTAGTACACTAACACAATTGGTTTATCATATCAATGAGACACTCACAGATAAGACTGGTGAAAATCTGGGCTTTGACCACATGGACATGCAGGAGTGTGCTGCTGGAAAAGCACAGCAGGTCAGGCAGCATCCAAGAAGCAGGAGAGTTGATGATTTGGGCAAAATGTTGACTCTCCTGCTCCTCGGATGCTGCCTGACCTGCTGTGCTTTTCCAGCACCACACGCTTGACGGTGATCTCCAGCATCTGCAGTCCTCACTTTCGCCACATGGACATGCCACTGGCTTCCACATGGACATGCCACTGGCTTGACAGTTGAAATGCTGGATTATTTCCCACCCCTTCCCACCAACTCAAGGATGTGGAGGACAATTATGTGCTCAAACTAAGTTTAGCCAACTGAACACAAACACAGATACTAACCCTGTTGTGTTCAGTATAACTCACTCATTAAAGATAGAAAAAAATTGCGTTTACAAAGTTAGAACAAGTATAGCCAGACAACGCATTGTACTAGGTTAGTTCCACAGGGTGTTTACCTTCAGAATGTAGGCTGCTGTTTTTAAAACAGCAACTTTCTAGGAGCAACATTTTTAGACAAAATTTGAAATAATTCAACATTGAATACCTGCAGGCCAGGCTATATAATTTATTACAACAAAATTGGGTGCCAGATTGATTCATACGGAGAAGAACTAACTGTATATTTGCCTTTGGCAAATCACAGCTTGTGGACTGATTCTGCATTGGAGTTTAATGAAATGTAACTAGGAACATTATCCAAACCACCAATATCCAGCATTGAACTGATAAACTCATGAATCACTCATGATGGAACTACTTGTTTGCTTCAGAGTTTCTGTATTCCCCTTATTCTCGACTCACTGATGAACTTTTCAGTCTTTCATCATTTGCATTTAGGCTGACAACTGTTGTCTGGGTCCACAGGCAGTCATATATTTCAGATTTATCCATGTGACTGTGCAAAAGTATGGTAGAGTTTGCCTTATGCTCATTTATAAGGTAAAAACAATGACTGCAGATGCTGGAAACCAGATTCTGGATCAGTGGTGCTGGAAGAGCACAGCAATTCAGGCAGCATCCGACGAGCAGCAAAATCGACGTTTCGGGCAAAAGCCCTTCATTAGGAATCGTGAAGGGCTTTTGCCCGAAACGTCGATTTTGCTGCTCGTCGGATGCTGCCTGAATTGCTGTGCTCTTCCAGCACCACTGATCCAGAATGATGCTCATTTATAGTTAGTTCTACTTTAGACATGATTACATCGGCTTTGGCAAAGAAGTTTTCATGTGCAGCTCACTTCAGTTTGCAATTCATCCCATTGTTATTGCTAGATCTCCATTTCCAATTATGTTTAAGGTTGTATTTACTTTCAGAATGATTCTGGAGATACAATATTTTGGTCTATAACCAGCCACCTGACACCACAGATCCTCCCCATACTTGAGATATAACTATTTCCATAGCAACCCTGAAGAGAAATGGAGTTCATGTCGCATTCCCACTAGTCTTGCACAGATAAACCATACAAATTAAGGCTGTCAATCACAATAAAAAAACATGTAATGCATGAAGTCATGAGATTACATCAATACCCAGAACATGCCCTCAAATGTTACTGAAAGATTCTTTAAAGTAAATGAATACATTAGTGTGCATTTTTCTCTCTCTTCCTCTTCTGATACTTGGTAAACTGCCTTATCACAGAACCTAGCTTGCAATTCACAATTTCTTCTGGTTCATTGTAAGATGATTTTATATAAGAACATAAGAAATAGGAGCAGGAGTAGACCATCTAGTCCCTTGAGCCTGCTCCGCCATTCAATAAGATCGTGATTATCTTTCTGTGGACTCAGCTCCACTTATTCGTCCGCTCACCACAACCCTTAATTTCTTTACTGTTCAAAAGTACTGTTTTAGTACTCCAGCATGTCAAAGTACATTTCACATGATTAGTGAAGTTGTGTTTGCTGTTTATTATTTAAATTTTGTTGATATAAAATGTTTAGTGCAGGTTACTCATCAAACACAGTGCCATGTTGCCATTTCTAAGGTTTATATGATCCAATGTACTTCACTGCAGTCCTGAGAAAATGTTGCCCCGTTGGAGACGTCATCTTGAAAATGAGGCATTACCACCAGACCTCATTTGTCCGTTCACTTGGATACAACTGATCTCATGGAATCATTTTGAAGCATGGGAGTTTACTTCAGTTTCGTCAACCAAAATCCAATAGATTAATTGATGATTTATCTTAATGTTGTTGTACCTTTTTGTTGAAATTGGATGCCACATTGCCTGTGTTATATTTAAAAACATCTCAAGAGTATTCATTAACAAACAGGCACGGTGACATATCCTGGTATGAAAGCAGTACATAAGTATTACCTTTTATTCTGCTCCAGTTTGATCTTTAAACATTTCCAATAGCGCTTGATCGTGGTTTGAATCTCTTCTTGAAGACAGACTTGGTTTCAACACTAAGGTTTTATTGGATTCTAAAGCTATTTTTAATTGCCTTTGTTACCTTCTGATCTTCTGGTCACACATTCCTACATAAAAACTATGTCGTACATTTACAATGAATGAAGCACAATGGAATATGTTGAGTAGGATTTGGATTCGTACAGATTCTTTTATACAGTGCTAAAATGCTAGTTTTACAAAAAAGCTGGGCTTTTTAAAAAAAAAAGGTTTTCTAGCTTCATTTCATTACGACTAAATATTTTCGTAACTATTTGCCACTGGCAAACAAAACAGATCAAGTGCATAAGTGGGACAGAATAGCACCTGCATGC
The DNA here is from genome assembly GCF_037043375.1 of Chiloscyllium plagiosum. Lineage (NCBI taxonomy): Eukaryota > Metazoa > Chordata > Chondrichthyes > Orectolobiformes > Hemiscylliidae > Chiloscyllium > Chiloscyllium plagiosum. Next base: position 39,378,896 of record NW_028270170.1, on the reverse strand, counting down.
CCTGCAGTCTTTTGTTTTAGCAATCATTTTGATTTGCTCTTTGTAAAATCTCCCTTCAACACTTAGTCCATAATCTATGGCAGTGCTGATCCAATAGCAGACACAGCAACCACACTAACATATATGTGGTACTATACACACTGAAATACCTAAAATCAATTTGTACAATCATTTTTGAAATGCAGTAATAGTAGATCAACCAAAATTCTGAATCATTAAAAGGCCATAAAAGACCTTTAGATGTGTGACCTTTAAGAGGTGAAGAAGTTAATGAGAAACCATAATTGTGGTTAAAATAGAAGGTGATGTGCATGACAGTTAAATTCCCTAACTGTGGATTAATTTAAAAATAACTAGTCTTGTTGGCAAGGTTGCACATTAGTGATGAACACTGTTTGCCAGAGTGGACGTGGACTTGTTTAACATTGGACGTATTTGACCATTCAGCCCACTGAACCTGCCCCATGATTTCACAAGATCATTGCTGATCTAATCACTGCCTTAATTCTATGTTGCTGTTGTCTTCCACTGCAACCCACCCCTGACACCCCAACAACCAGAGACTCCCTTTCAACTCAAAAATCTATCTAACACAGCCTTGAATGTACTAACTTTTGCTGAGAGGTGCGAGGGAGGAGCGGAGGACTGCTGGGAAGGTGAGTGTAACAGTTTAAATGACCCATTCTCCACTCGTCAAATAAGTAATCAACAGCAGAAATTCCTAATAAATGCAAGAGTCTCCATTTTTCAAACTGTGCCCCCCGGTTCTAGATTTCCCAAGGGAAATTTCTCTCAGTACCTACCCTGTCAAGTCCAATCAGAATCTTACATTCATCTACTCTCTCATGTCTCTAAACTCCAGTGAAGTTAAGCCTACCAGCTCAACCTTTCCTCATAAGACAACGCCTTTGTTCCAGGAATCAGCCTTGTGAATCTTGTCTAAGCCACTTCCAAATAGTAAGGAGATCCCCTAGGTAAGGGCATCAAAGCTTCACACAGTATACTACTTGCAATCTAATGTCCTGTACCTGCTGCAGAATGACAATTATCCTACTTTCAAAGTTTGCATTAAAGGCAACATTTCATATGCCTTCCCAATTTACCAAGAACATCCATGCCCCTCTGCCTCGGGATTCTGTAGTTTCTCCATTTTGCTCTTCTATTCTTCCTGACAAAGGGGGAAACCTCACCTTATATTCTATCTGCCAAATCTTTTCCTACTCATAACTTCTTTTTGAGACCTGAAGAGAACTTACAGTATCATCTCTTTGCAACCACTCTACTTGTTTTGCATGCATTTAATAACACTTCAAACATTGGTTGCCAATCAAGTCTGCTATCTACATCGTTATTACATCATACCCTTTTGGTATCATTCCATCTCACCACTTTTCCATCACATTCATTCTCTTCAGAAGTCTCCAATTGTCTCTTGGAATCTATTTTGTATTGCTCATTTTAATGGTTTGTCCTGATGATTTATTTAATTAGCGTAAATTTTACCTCTGCGGTTTAAAAAAAAACGTTTCTATTGAACTCTTGCTTTACTTTCCCAAGTATTCCTACATCTCAGTACATGGGATTTACTGTTTATTCAAAATAAAAATTAATGAGCACCTTAAAGCCTCTTGCAGTCGATAAAAAAAACTTCTTGAACTTCCCAAAACAACTCAAACCTCAATCTCAGCTTTTAGCTCAATGATTTTGCATCTTCCACAAACGACAAGAACATAGGCAGCTGAAGGTGATCGCAAACCGACATATATAGTGATGGCTGTGTAAATCAGAATGTACAGGACTCACCTGATTTTTTTTTCAATTAATCTTGACCAAGCCAAGTATGACTTGGAACATTAGTCTGATAGCAATCGTTCCTGATTTCTGCATCCTTGCTGTCCTAAGTATATGATCTTGAACGTACAAAAGCAATGTAAAGAAAATGTAATGGTTCACTGATAGGACAGAGTTCAAAGTTAATGTCAATCAGAGCAGTGTTCTGCTTTGAGTGGGCACCAAAGAAAATCAAGAACTGTTAAATGAGTTGGATGGCAACAACATTTCCTTACTCAAAGCAGTGAATGACACCTTCACAATCTGCACGTATCACCTGTTTTTAGCCTCTTCCTCAGGTTAAGTTCATCAACTAAAGGCCATTTCCATTATGGTTCAGAAGAGAGCTAAAATTAAAACATCAACCATACACAAACATGCACAGTTGGCAGACTGGAATCAATTGGCAAGGACTCAAGAGATGTTCTTTGATGCTACCAGATAAGAACCAGGCTTGGCCCTGTCCAGGTAGTGAAATTATTTGCAAGGCCATTTGTTACGTGCCTTCACAGACAAACAGATAACCTGCAGAATGCACTTGTTAAAAATTCCTGATAAAGATCCTCAAATCCCATCGAATGAAAAGTATATTCAACATAGCCACTCTATAGGTTTTGCTCATGGTTTTAATTACGCATCATAAAGGTACCCAATGAAGTTTGTCATCTGCATGATTACTACATCATTAAAGCTTCATTTAAATACAATACATTAAAGAGTACACTTTCACTGTAAAAAGATTTACATCACACCAGAACAGTATTCATTATGATTCAGGAGATGGGGCCAGCACAGATCAACAAAGAATATCAGGGTATGATCATAATGGGATTATACCCGTTATTCCATACAAACAGATCACAGCTATCAACTACCCATTAGAAAGCCAACACAGAAAAGCTTGGATTTCATTTAATTCTCTTGAATACTTACACATTGTAAACAGCACAGAAATAAATACAGTACTGGAGGTAAGTTTCATTCCCAAACAAGACATCAAAACATTTATCAGTAGACATCTGCATTTCAGGTTTTGGTTTGAACATTTCCATAATTTTCCCAAAATTGATATTTAAAGGAAGAATTTCAACAGATTAAAGACAGAATTTTAGAAGTGTTCTAGAAATGTGCTTGCCTAATTTGTGTATTTTGCTAGCATCTATTAACACTGTTAACTGCCTACACACTGTATTCCTGAAGTCTTAATTTTTGACTACATTCACTCACATCGCCTATGATGTTTAGAAAACTGCAAATCTCAGATCTTGTACACGAAGACATAATGCCATGGACCAATGATAAAATGAGAAGATATCCATCAACTTCAGTAGTTGATTTTCTCAGAAAGGTCTTTAAGTAACTGGAGTCTGAACGTTCGCCAGAGCAGTACTCCATCGGGTTGCTATTAATGTTGGAAACCAATGGTGATATGAAGAGGGAAAGGGGAAGGCTACATTGATAAGAAAGATTTCTACAGTCCTGTTAATGTTGTTCTAAGTGGTTTAGCTCCAGATAGATAAATAGACCAACATGTATTTTAACAGTAGCAAGCTAGTCAGATAATGTTTCATAATGGAGAAAAAAATGTATGATTAGTCAAGCAAGACAGACAAAGTTAAAATGCCCTTATTCCTTAAATCTTGGTTTCAAAAGTAGCCTTTGATACACTTTAAAGGTTGCTGGAATTTTGGAATTGGACAGTGCAGAATAGAGGAAAGCCATTTGGCACATTGAACCTACACTGACATTGCTGAGGAGTTAGTCTATGCTCCTCTTCTTTTCCCATATAACAAAGCTACAATACGCACTATATGTATAACATAGGAATCATTTCATCTGTTATTTATGAATACTATTTCCTTTCCACTTCAGATACTATACTTAATTGCTTTGTTGGATCACTGACTATCTGGTACTGACAGCTTCTTGGATGGTCATCAGTTCATCCAAGTGTAACAGTGGCCATTCTTGGATATGAATAAACAAATAGTAGACTTTTCATGTTGCACAGAAGAATTGCTGAAATGCAGAGGCACATTTCTACAATATTCACATTATATCTATATAATTATTTCCAGTTAAAAAACTTTATGTGTAAAGAAAGTCATGCTGCTATTAGCAATTTATCTTTCCAAGTATATTGTTATCTGGTCTATGGCATTAGGCTGCAGAAGAAACTCTAACATTAACTTGTTGGGCTGAGGGCTTGCTTATCTGGTGTCATTTCTGAGGGGTTTTGGACAGTATCGAACCTTCTCAAGCATCGTTGGCCATTTCAGAATCCAGCTTGAAAAATCTCATATAGTAAGGCATTTAAAATGTACTAAGAATATGTTTACTAACTATTCAGGTCCTACTGGCTACTAATTAATCTGTATCCACATCAGGTTGTGCCTTCCAAATCTTACCTACTCACGGCAGAAATATGGCTTTCCTCATGTCACCTTTCAGACTCGTACCCCATTCATATTTCTGTATTCTCTTATTAACCCTTCAGTCATTTAAAACCCTTCATAAATTAAATCTCTTTGGCTTCTCTGCTGTAAGGAGAACATTCTTGTAACACTATTACAGATGATCATCAAAAAGAGCAATGAACCATTTTTACATCACATCAGCTCCCCAAACCATAGGGAACCAAAATAAAATTAGACTGTTCAGTACATTTCTTAGGAAATTGCAACCGGTACAACCTTCAAATCTCTTATCCACAGGATCTTTAAGACTAAGTGGTTAGAAAATATGAGCATTACTTCCAGGACTAAGATTTGTACAAACCCAATTTTTGTTAACTAGTGATTCCACTGAATAGCAGGATTACAGAAAATGACAGCTGGAAATAAGGGCCATGCCTCGAAAGCATTTGACACAGTAGTCAAAGAAACAGAAGAAAATGATGATTTACTACAATTCAACAAAGTATTTAAAAAACGAGCACAAAATGCCAAACATCAGACTTAGGTATATTTTGTACATTAAAAGAATTCATCTAAGAGAAAGATTTAATTGTGATTTTTAAAAAAATCAACATGGTGTAGGCATTCAGATTCTTTTGAGACACATAAATGGGAGGCTCAGTAAATATTTGCATAGTGTAAGAAGCCATTCCAACATCAGTATTTAAAATACATAAAACTCAAAAATCCTGACCTGCATTAAGTATAAACGGCATCTAAAGAAAATTCAAAAGTAACAATCAAATGAAGTTCAAGTGGTCCCTGTACAGCTGATACAAGACTTGCCCAGTTACAGCATACCCCAAAAGCAACTAATCCCCACTTACATGTGTGACAATATGTGCAAAAGCCTGTTGCAAGATTTCCACTATCTTTGGTTCTTATAGAGCAATTTATTTTTGGATTCTTTGTACAGAACCAAACCAACACATTCTAGGGTTCCAAAACAATGATGTTGGTTGGGACTTTATCTCAATGCCACTCAGTTCCTAATCTGTGAAATTTAATGATATAACACTCAATTTTATTTGAGGGGATTGGGGGTAAGCAGAAGGGAAGGTGACTGAAACAGCTCTGTATACTAACAAATGAAAACATCCCTGAAAAGAATCTTGTAAATTTCCCACATTAAACCCTAGTAAAACCAAGAAATGCAGATGTCTTTTTTTTTTAAAAAGTTAAGACATAAGAGAATTGTCTCTGCAAGGAACATGCAAAATGCTAAGTTTCAGACTGAAGATTCATTTTTCCAAGTTAAATTGTCAAGTTGGTGCTTCATTTGTTGGTTGCAATTCACAGTGCCCATCAAAATAATGATTTCTCTTTCTAATCCCAATTATTCCGGCGATGAGGATCACTGCAGAGTACAAAAAGAAATCAGTACTGAAGATAATTTTTATTAATGTAGCAATTTGTTAACTCTAAACTCAATTATTCCAATGCTCTCATAACCAGCTTCAGTCTTTGCACCCTCCATGACGAGCCCAACAAATTCTGCTAACCATATCCCAATTCTCATCGAGTCTAGTTCACCCTTCACCCTTGTGCCTGTTGCTTCCACACTTGGTAATGCCGTGTCGTTAAAGTTTTCAGCACAGTTTTCAAATTTCTCCATGTTCTTTCCCCTCGATATTGCGAATCTCCTCCACTCCTGTACTGTTAAGCATCTCTATACTTGTCTAATTCCAGACTTTTATACATCTCCAATTTTCATCACTTTGTAGGTGATGACAGTACTTTAAACTGCCAGTCTCATAAGCTCTGGAATGTCCTCCCTAAATCTCTCTGCCTACTTCACCTTTAACACACTCCTTAAAACCTATATCTGAGACCAAGCTTTCAGTAATCTGCTCATGGATTCTGTCTCAAATGCAACTGAGAATGCTCTACCACAGAACAGAACATTTGGCCCAGTGAACCTATGCGGATTCTTTTAAACAGCAAATAGAAAGTTCCAGTCCACTTCTCTTTCCCAAATCTTTGCAATTTTTCTCCTTCAAGTATTTATCAGTTATTTTTGAAGACTATTGGTGATTCTGTATCTCTATCAAGGCAGTACTTCCAAATCCCAACCATTTGCTGTAATGTGGTGCTTTTGAGACTTTTGTCAATTATCTTAAATCAGTGTCCTCTAATCATTGATTCTCCAGCCAATGGAATGGAAAGTTTTTCTGTATCTACTCTGACCAAACCCCTCAAGAGTTTTGAAGATCTCTCTCAAATCTCCTCTCTGCTCCAAGGACAAAAATATCAATTCTGTTAATCTATTTGCATAACTGCAATCCCAAATCCTCAAAGCCATTTTAGTAAGTGAGCAAGTAAGAATTAAACTATTCCAATTGGTGGAAAGATTGAGAAAACAGGGAAAAGACTCATGCATAAAATGATCAACGGAGATACGATGAAACATTTTTTCACACAGTGACAGTGCGTTTCTCATGTGTGGGAGATTCAATGAAGGCAGTCAAGAGGGAATTGGATTATTATCTGAAAAAGGAAGAACCCCTTTTGTATTGTACCAGTTCTTAACTACAGTGCTATGCCACATTAGCTAGTTACTTCATCTAACAAGCTTTTGGGGAGTTGGTTTGGTATTTAAACTGTAATTATGGGTATGGTGCATACACCACATTACTGTGCACTCATCAATACCAAATATCCCTCAGGAGAAATAGTATTAGATGAACAACATTTTGGTGACATGGTGGCTCAGTGGTTAGCACTGCTGCCTCATAATAACAGGGACTTGGGTTCGATTCCAGCCTCAGCTGAAAGTTTGAAGTTTGATATGATAGATAGGAAATCCTTTCTGATTTTTATTTTATAGATTATCCTTTTAAAATTCCTTTCTTGGCTTTTGAATGCTTCCAGAACCACCTGATGAAGGAGCAACACTCCGAAAGCTAGAGCTTCCAAATAAACCTGTTGAACTATAACCTGGTGTTATGTGATTTTTAATTTTGTACACTCCAGTCCAACTCCAAGTGTCTGTGTGGCTTTCCTCCCACTGTCCAAAGCTGACCAGGTCAGGTGGATTGGCCATGTGAAATTGCCCCATAGTATTCAGGGATGTCGAGGTTAGGTGGGTTAGACATGGGAAATGCAGGGTTGCAGGGATAGGGTGGTGGGATTGATCTGCCTGGCATGATCTTTGGAGGGTCAGTGCAGATCATTTGGCTGAATAGCCTGTTTCCACACTGTAGGGATTCTATGAACATTTCAACTTATAAGAACATCTAAGTAACTGAACATTATGAATACAGGAGAGATTGGAAACAAGGCACAAAAAAGCCATTTTTGGAGGAGTGTGGTTTACTGAAACCACGACTAAACAGGCAGGCTTCTGAGGATATTTTTGTTGACAAAGGTAGATGCACCAAGGTGGAAGGATTTAGTAAGAGAACTGGGTACTGGATAGTCATCATGAAGGCATCTGTCACCAGCGGTGGGTCAGAGACCAAAGGATAGGTCAGATATGAAGCTATGGACTTGGAGAAGGTGGCAAAGGTGGAGTCAAGTTCCATATTTGGAGAAGCCGGTGTTGGACTGGAGTGTACAAAATTAAAAATCACATAACACCAGGTTATAGTTCAACAGGTTTATTTGGAAGCTCTAGCTTTCGGAGTGTTGCTCCTTCATCAGGTGGTTCTGGAAGCATTTAAAAGCCAAGAAAGGAATTTTAAAAGGATAATCTGTAAAATAAAAATCTGAAAGGATTTCCTATCTATCATACAGTTTCAAACTCAACAAACCTTATCAATTAAGTTCCCTCATTACAACATTATTGTTTCTCTATCATGAATATACTGTCTTTGTATTTCAATTGGGGAAATTTTAATTCTACTAATTTAAAACACTGCTTACACTTTGAACCATAACGATAGTCTTACAACTAATGGATTGTACAACTTAACTAGAGAGCTGTGACTTAATAACAGGCTACAAATATCCCAAAGCATTTGAGTTGTATTCTTGCAGTTAGGATATTGTCTGAACTCTTTGACTTTTAAAGAGTTTTACCACAGACTCTGAGTACATTTTCTATCATTTTGTGTTTGCACCTAACCCTACATGGAAAATCAGTCGTGCCTCATGCATTCTTAGTGATATTTAAAGAAGGGAAATGCAAAGTTATATGAACAAAATCATAACTGCATTTGATCACTGATCAGAACTGAATGGATGAAACATCACCCACGCAATATTTTTCCCTCTAATTTCTTTTGTAGAAGATAATGATTCATAAGGAAGTTATGAGAGAGATGGGGTGGGGAATAACAAAACCAACCTTCCTTCTTCTTTTAGCAATGCTAGAAATTTGTTCACACGGTGTTCAGGCCCCATCTGAAAGATAAATTAAGACCAATGTGATATAATGTTTAGTGAATAAGGATTAAAATCAAGGAGTAGATCAGTCAAATTTTCTGAAAGGAAAAAAGACTTCATATTTATTATCACACTATTTACTTCCCAAAACAATTCACAGCCATTTAAGTCTGTTTGATGTGGCATTATTGATGTTATATAGGCAGACACAAAAGTTGACTTGCCCACCAATAAGTTCTGGAAACTGCTATTAGATAAATAACCAAATGATCTGATGCAAATGATAGTCCAGAGATCAGTGTTGGCTAGGACATTGTTTTATATAGAATATAGAACATTACAATGCAGTACAGGCCCTTCGGCCCTTGATGTTGCGCCGACCTGTGGAACCAATCTGAAGCCCATCTATCCTACACTATTCCATTATCATCCATATGTTTATCCAATGACCATTTAAATGCCCTTAAAGTTGGCAAGTCTCCTCCTGTTGCAGGCAGGGCGTTCCAACCCCCGTACTACTCAGAGTTAAGAAACAACGTCTAACATCTGTCCTATATTTATCACCCCTCAATTTAAAACTATATACCCTCATGTTAGCCATCACTATTCGAGGAAAAAGGCTCTCACTGTCCACTTTATCTAACCCTCTGATTTTCTTATATGTCTTAATTAAGTCACTTTTCACCATTCTTCTCTAACAAAAACAGCCTCAAGTCCCTTAGCCTTTCCTCTCAAGTCCTTCTCTCCATACCAGGCAACATCCTGGTAAATCTCCTCTGGACTCTCTCCAAAGCATCTACATCCTTCCTATTACGCGGTGACCAAACTGTACACAATACTCCAAGTGCGGCCACACCAGAGTATGGTATAGCTGCAGCATGACCTCATGGCTCCGAAACTCAATCCCTCTACCAATAAAAGCTAAAATACCATATGTTTTCTTAACAATCCTATTAACCTGGGTGGTAACTTTCAGGGATCTAAGTACATGGACATAGAGATCTCTCTGCTCATCTACACTACCAAGAGTCTTACCATTAGCCCAGTACTCTTTATTCATGTTGCTCCTTCCAAAGTGAATCACCTCACACTTTTCCACATTAAACTCAGTTTGCCACCTCTCAGCCCAGCTCTGCAGCTTATCTGTGTCCCTCTATAACCTACAACATCTTTCAGCACTACCAAAACTCCACCAACTTTAGTGTCATCCGCAAGCTTACTGACCTATCCTTTTACGCCTTCATCCTGGTCATTTATAAAAAGAACAGCAGTGGCCCCAAAACAGATCCTTGTGGTACACCACTTGTAACGGTACTCCAGAATGAACAATTCCCATTAACCACCACTCTGTCATCTTTCAACTAGCCAATTTCTGATCCAAACCACTAAATCACCCTCAATCTCATGGCTCTGTATTTTGTGCAATTTCTTACCGTGAGGGACCTTATCAAACGACTTACTGAAATCCATATAAACCACATCAATTGCTTTACACTCATCCACCTGTTTGGTCACCATCTCAAAGAATTCAATGTGGTTTGTGGGGCACGACTTACCCTTCACAAAACTGTGTTGACTATCCCTAATCAACTTATTCCTCTCTAGATGATTATAAATCCTATCTCTTATAACCTTTTTGAACACTTAACCCACAACTGAAATAAGGCTCACTGGTCTATAGTTACTACGATTGTCTCCATTCCCCTTCTTGAAGATTTGCTATCCTCCAATCTTCTGGCACTATTCCTGTAGACAATTGTTCTGAAACACTTTGAATAGCAACACGGGATCTTTTACTTCAACCATAAATGAAGGTTAATTGCACCAAAAGGCAGCATTCCCTGAATACTGCAGTAGCATTAGGCTAAATTATCCGAGTAAATTTCACGAGTAGGACTTGAATCTGCAACATTCTGACTTAAAGGCAAGTGTGCTATCATGTAAGAAAAGGCCAAATACCTATTGTCACACAGTAGGATATGTAACACTGCCTCCTTTGCCATTAAGTTGTATTCTGAAACAACATGCCTGTTATTTTTTGCTTTTCACTGGATAACATAACTTACACAACAGTAATGTCATATATTCTTGAAATCATTTGATCACTTCAGAAAAATTTCTACCAATATGCATCTGTCCCCCCACCCCTTCAAACTGGTCCATAATATTCTTGCTCACATATATTCATTGATAACTAATTAAGCTTTCATCTTTCCCACTTGACCAAACTTCAGTGAGCTTAAATCAGTGGTGTGTTTCCTGGTATGAGTAAATTTATAGCCTTTCACGATAGTTTAATCAGTTTAACCAACAAATAACTAAGCATAAAGTCAATTTCTGAAAATAGGTAATGAGAAAAGCTGGTGAATTTGAGCACACCTTTAAACATAACAAAAAGGAGACCTTACAGAAATAACTAAGATATTAAAAGCTAAACAAGTGGTAAATAGAAAACACTATTTCAAAGTAACTGAAGGCATTGGGTAAAACAGTTAATCATAGATTTTTACGGTACGAGAGGCTATTCAACTCACTGTGTGGGTCTTGAAAGAGCTACCCAGCTAATCCAAAACTCTCTAAATTAATCACTTTCAGAAATATATCTAACTCTCTAATTGCCAGCTTAGCATTGATAAGGCCAACTTCTTCACCGACAAAATGGCCATCACTTGGAATAGGCTTCCAATTTGATTCTATCATTGAGAATTAGTGAAATAACGTGGTGGTTCAAGGTGGTTCAAGTTAACCCTTTCATCCAGGATATCGGAAGTAACATGGGTCAAATGGTTTCCCTCAAAAATATTTATCCTGCGATTGTACAGAATAGGAAAATCTCTCAATCAACCCCACTTTGATGAATTAGCTGATCTCACCAGGGCAGCTGCAAAATGTGGGGAAAGCAAAATTACTATTCCTGACTAGCCAGAGCAACACTTGTTGGAAGGTGCAACAGTGGAAATAGTGCAAGAGGTGGAAAGGGTTCAGCTACAAAGTGGACTCAGTGAGTAGCCTGTTAACCTGGGCAGTCTATGCTTTAACATACTTTCATGTTACCTGTCATGAACAAATTAAGAATCCTCATTAAATATTGGCATTTTTATGCGAGAATTCAAGAGTAAAAACATTGTAGCTCTACATCATTGTTCTAAAGTCAGTTCTCTTCAACCTGCTCTTTGTTACTAGTGAATCTGGACATAACGAGTAGACATTTGAAGACATAACCTGGCAATCATTTATGATTTTCATATATAGGCACAACCAGTGATCTCCAGTCAGGAACAGAACATAAAACATTTCCGGACTAACATTCTTATATTGGGCATAAAGCCATCAAAAACACACTGATCAGGACTTGAAAGCAGATAACTTCAACATTGCATTTGACAACGTATTTCCTAATCAAATATCTTTCATATTCTAGACTACTGAGCAATAAGCACTTAATTTTTTTTAACTGCCATGAAGTCAGATTAAGAAGAAGAGATTAAAAAGAAATGACACAACTGTATTCTAAAAACAGTCAAGTTTCAATCAATCATCCTTCTCAACATATTACTCAGCGTTATCTCCTAATGTCACCAAGAAACTAGAAGGTCATCGCTTTTATTCACTAGAGAATGTTTATCAGCAAAAGTCACTAAGACGGTGTAGTAACAGTTGGTTAATGTACTATTGGATGCAGCAGTTACAAGAGATAAAAGAAAGAGTTACAAGCAATCATATCACTTCCCACAGAAATGTGGTGACATACAATATTACAATCTTTCCAATGCAACTTTTCCTATGCAAGACCTTGCATTTGCCACACTCCCATCTTTGCATCCTCAAATTGTATTCACGAGCAGCTGCTCTCTGCTCTTTTCAGCTGCATAAAACACACTGTTACAGAGTTGCTGCTCCATTTTCAGAGACTGGCTTCCATACCATGATCTGTTTGAAGACTGTCAAACAGAACTGCTCCATTTCTAGAAAACCTTGTATATTTCCTCTTTACAGAAAATGTTAATGTGTTCCTGAACTGCCAAGTCGAAGAACAGGCTCACTCAAATCCCACAGCATTAGCTTTCTACTTACCTTTTGCTACTTAGTTGTTCAATCGCATTGAAACTTCAGTGCACATGGGCGTTTTTTGGAAATTAATGACATCATAATCATGAGACTGACTCCCTTTCACAACACTACTCAACCCATTTTGGGCTTTAAGGAACACGATGCAAAGAGAAGTACAGACTTTTTCCCCAAGATATTTTTCCTGAAGCTTGTGGATTGCCAAACTGCTGATCAAAGTGGATCAGTACAACTGAAGCAAAATAAGCAATGCCAAGAAATCAGCAAATATATAAAACAGAGCAACGATTGGTAATATTCAAAACCAATTTAAAACATCTATTACACAAATTAACTAGCTGATCCACTCAGAATAAGGTGACTTATGGTAACTAAAGCTAAATTACTTTTAGATGATCAGTTTAGATGATCATAATTAAAAAGTAATCAGCCTTTTGGTGATATGTGGTGCTTTCGATGTTTCCGTCAAAGAAAAATCTTGCTGATAATAATTCCTTTATTTATGTGGCACCTTTAACATAATAAAATGTCCCTTTTCGCACTCCCTCAGTACCTCTCTCTCCAATTTCCTCCAGCCTCACGGCCTGACAAGACAAGTACACTTATCTTGCACAGATCTTTTGTGAATTTCCAATTTAATTCCTACCATCACTGGTGACTCTGGCTTCTCTAACAATACTTTCCAGCATTATAACACAAAACATGATGCCAAGCCACAATGATCAGGATTTTGGTGAATAGTGATGATGATAAAGAGTATTTTAGGAGGAAATAAGCAGAGAGCTTAGAGCCTGGGCATCAGAAAACACTACCACTTTGGTGGTGTCATTTAAATTGGAGATTCACAAAAAGTCAGTATTAGATAGGATGGATAAGAGGGAAATACAGCGTGAGAGTGAGTGAGAAGAAGAAAGGGCCCAGGGACAGTTGTGAAAATAAGATTGAGCATTCTAAAGTCATGATGCTCCTCAATTTGGAGCCAATGCAAGTCACTGAGTATATGGGTGATAAGTACTGGATTGAGTTATGGACAAAGAGGCTCAAAGGCCTAGACTTTTACAGCAGGTAGAATGTGGGAGGACCAGATAGGACTGTTCTGAAACAGTTAAGTTTAGTGATAACAAAGGCATGAAACTGAAACCAGGAACTTCTCCACTGGATCCTAAGCAAACTCCGTCCGGTAAGAAAAACCACACAGTAAATCACCTGGTACACTGGGTCTGAAGTCAAGATTTCCTGATGAAGGGCTTTTGCCTGAAACATTGACTTTCCTGCTCCTCAGATGCTGCCTGACCTGCTGTGCTTTTCCAGCATCACTCTAATCTTGACTCAGATCTCCAGCATCTGCAGTCCTCATTTTTGCCACACTGGGTCCTAAGCAGACCCTTTGCAAAAATACACTCAACTGCAACCTGCCTGCTGCACAGGGTCCTAGGAAGGATCATTTAACTGGAAGCAGTCACAATCCACTCCATCAGACCACTGGACCATTCAAATGTAAGAAACCTGCAAGAAAAAGTGTGGTAAGCGTGCCGGCCTGCTAGTAAGTCTGAGATTACGTGGTTTCAAGACCCCCTTCCTAGCTTACTCCGAGCAAATGTACAATCTCTGGAGAACAAGATGGACAAACTCAGATCACAGCTCAGCTTCCAGCATGAACTGTGGGACTGCTGTGCACTCTGCTTCACAGAAACCTGGCTCAACCATCCATTCCCGACTGTGCACTTCAGGCTGATGGTTTTTCTATCCATCGTATGGACCGTACAGCGTCATTGGGCAAGACAAAGCATGGAGGGGTTTGCTTTTTAAATCAACAACTTGTGGTGCACAGACATTCCAACCTTGGGCAGCCACTACTCTCCAAACCTTGAATTTCTCACCGTCAAATGCCATCCCCCCTCCTATCTACCATGGGAATTTACCGCTGCTATACTAACCACTGTGTACATACCGCCACAAGCAAAGGTTAAAGGAAGCTCTGAATATGCTGTACTCCACCACTAACACCCTGGAGATGGAACACCCTGAGGCCCTATTTATTGTAACTGGCGACTTCAATCAAGCCAATCTAAGGAAGTTATTGCCCAAGTACCTTCAGAACATTATCTACCCCATGAGGGGCTCGAACATTTTAGACCACTGGTACACCACTGTGAGAGGTGCCTACCGTTCCATCCCCCGCCCTAATTTCAGGAATTCTGACCACAATGCCGTGTTTCTTCTCCTGGCTTACAGGCAAAAGCTCAAGCAGGTGACCCCCTTGTGAATACAGGCACTGTGCTGGTCAGAGGAGGCAGAGGATCAACTCTGGTGCTGTCTGGAATCGGCTGATTGGGCCGTGTTCAAACAGACTGCAGGTACCTTGGACGAGTACGCCACCACCATCACAGACTTTATCAGGAAGTATGTGGAGGACTGCATACCGAGGAAGCCAATCCTGGTGTTCCTGGAGGAAACCCTGGATGAATCAGGACATACAGAACCTGCTAAAAACCAGGCGTGAGACCTTCGGATCAGGAGACCCACTCAAATATAAGGAATTCAAGTATGACCTTCGCAGAGCCATTAAGACAGCCAAGGACAAATACTGATCCAAACTAGAGACCCAGACAGACACCCGGCGACTATAGCAAGGACTGAATTAAAAAGAGACAGTGCAAGATAGCAGACGATGACACATCCCTCCCAGATCGTCTCAACGCCTTCTATGCTCGCTTTGAGCAGAATTTCAGTGGAGAGGTAACACCTATTCCAACAAGTCCTGATGAACCTATCCCAGCAGTCACTGCATCAGAGGTCAGGTCAGTTTTCCGTCGTATGAATCCAAGGAAAGTCATGGGACCAGATGGAGTACCAGGCCGTGCACTCAGAACATGCACAGATCAACTGGCAGAGGTCTTCTCGGACATCTTCAACTTCTCCCTGCAGCAGCCCACTGTCCCTGCCTGTTTCGAGAGTGCCAACTTCATCCCTGTGCCTAAGACGGCTCATGCAACTTGTCTCAATAACTAGTGGCCCCAACTTCAGTGGTCAATGAAGTTTCAAACTTTGGCCTTTGAAAGGCTGTTCATGGCATTAATCAACTCCAGCCTCCCCACTATTCTTGACCCACTCCAATTTGCCTATCGGACCAACAGATCCACGTCAGATGCCATAGCACTTGCCCTTCACTCCCCCTAGAACACCTTGACTCATTGACTACAGTTCAGCCTTCAACACTATTATCTCCTCAAGACTGATTATTAAACTTAGTGATCTCGGACTAAGCCCCACCCTCTGCAACTGGATCCTCAGTTTCCTGACCCACAGGCCACAATCAGTGAAGATTGGGGACAGTATTTCATCCTCATTAACAGTCAACACTGGAGCTCCCCAGGGGTGCGTGCTCACTATATACCCATGATTGCATTGCCAAATACCAGATTAATGCCATTTACAAGTTCGCTGATGACACCACCATAGTAGGTCGAATCTCAGATGGCAACGAAACAGACTAAAGACGGGAGGTGGAAGACATGGAAAAATGGTGCACTGAGAACAAACTAGCTCTCAATGCCGGCAAACCCAAGGAACTCATTATTGACTTTCGACGGGATGTTACTCATGCTCCTCCCCCCCCCCCGCCCCCCCCCCACCCCCACCCCCCCCCCCCCCCCCCCCCACCCCCCTGCACATTAACAGCACAGAGGTGGGACAAGTGGAGAGTATCAAGCTCCTGGGAGTGGTCACCCACAACAAGCTTTCTTGGACTCTTCATGTGGACACACTGGTCACAAAGGCCCAAGAACGTCTCTTCTTCCTCAGATAGCTGAGGAGATTTAGTATGATGGCAAATAGCCTTGCCAACTTTTATAGGTATACCATCGAGAACACTCTGTCTGGATGTATCACTACCTGGTATGGCAACTGTACCATTCAAGATCGGAGGCGGTTACAGAGAACGGTGAACTCAGTCCGAAAAATCACGAAGGCCAACTTCTCATTTATAGAATTCATCCACCAGGCCTGCTGTCAAGGAAAGGCCGCCAGCATTCTCAAAGATCCATCCCACCCTGGCAATGTTTTTCTACAACATTGGGGAGAAGGTACAGAAGCCTCGGCACGCACATCAATTGGTTTTGAAAAAGTTTCTACCTTACTGTTGTTAGAATACTGAATGGACTCACAAACCCTTAACATTCGCCTGTACCTGTGTTTTTGCTGCTGTTTACCTATTATTTACTTATCTATGCTACTTATTTCTGTGATCTGCCTGCATTGCTGACAAGACAAAGCTTTTCAGTGTGCCTTGGTACATGTGACAATAAATTCAATTCAATTCAATTCATGAAGATTTCAGTAGCTGATGAAATTGGGCAACATCTGGAAGATAGAAATATGCAGTTTTAATAATGGTGTGAATGCATGATTAGAAGCCTAACCAATTGCTTGGCTCAGATTTTTTTTTAGATTAGATTAGATTAATTAGATTCTCTACAGTGTGTAAACAGGCCCTTCGGCCCAACAAGTCCACACTGCCCCTCCGAAGAGAAACCTACCCAAACCCATTCCCCTACGCTATATTTACCCCTGACTAACATTGTGGGCAATTTAGCGTGGCCAATTCACCTGACCTGCACATCTTTGGATTGTGGGAGGAAACCAGAGCACCCAGAGGAAACCCACGCAGACACAGGGAGAATGTGCAAACTCCATACAGACAGGCGGGAATTGAACTCAGGACCCTGGTGCTGTGAGGCAGCAGTGCTAACCACTGAGCCACCGCTGCCAGGAAGAGAGATGGAGTCAATTGCTAGAGAAGAGAGTTTGCAGCAGAAATAGTTTGTCTTTCCAGTGTTTAATTGCAGGAAATGTCTGCTCACCTAGTACTAGGTGTTGAATAAGCACTCTGAGAACTTAGCAGAGGAGGAATCAAGATGTGATGGCAACGTAGCGATGGACGTTGCTGCTGTACACATAAAAGTTAACTCAACTCTGTTTTCAGATGATGATGCTAAGGGACAGCTTATAGACAAGCAATACATAAAAGATTGTTTTACTTTATTAGGGTTCCAAGATTAAGGCAGTATTTTTATACAAAACCGGGGTTCCTTAAACCAGCACTTACATTTCACAGAAGTCTACAATTCCATGAAAACCACAAACTTTGCTTATAACATACCCTAACAAAACACAAAGACAAAGCACTTTCTGTAATTAAAAATATTTCATGAACACACCCAATAAGCATAAACTTTTCCTGATTTTTAAAAAACATACATTTAGAGCCACTTTAACACAATTAACATACCGAGATGCACTTCAATCTAACATATTTTCCTTAAATGCTTTTAAAACAAACTTCAACATCTTTGTTCAAACAAGAACTCGTGCTTCAGCAGACATGGATCTGGAGAAATATATGATACCCAAAAACGTTCACAACCTACAATTCCCCTGACTATTTTTCTGCTGCGTGGATCTCGGAGGTCTGGGTGTATGAGCAATTTTCACTAGCAGAAATCAATACAGTGGCATGCTAAGCAGTATGTATGAAATCTGAGGGGTTGCAAGGTCACACAATTTAGAGGGAATGCTGTTCACAATCATAACCGCTACATAAAAAACATAAATTTACAGACTAATTCTTATTTTCACAAAATTTCACGATTAACTTCTGTAGCACAGAATAGAAAGATTTTGGAGACTCGAAGTCATTACATAAAGGGTTTGTTATAAACTCTGTTGCAAATCATATACAAACTCTTGCTTACAAGGTTAAAATCAAATGCGGTTTGTGAAATTTGTAATTCAATTCTAACTAAAATTGGACTTAATGATTTATGCTACTGGCAGAGTTAAAATTGTGGTTTAGCTCGCATCTTTTAAATGTATAGCAAGAGAAGGGCAAACAGTGCCAAACCAGATTATATAGCAGTTTGGCATGGAGTTATTCGTACATCCAATTATAAAGGGTGGATTGGTGCAAGAACACATGTCATGGCACTAAGGTTGCGCTCTCAATGAAAACACCCCTTCATTGGCAAAATTACTTAATAACCAGCCATATCGAATAATAGATCTCAGGTCCAATTGATAGTCGGTTAGAGGAGATGATCTCCGCTTTGGTAGCATGCTGTATCCTGGCAATTGAAACTGGCAACAAAAGCAAAGGTTTCATCAGAACCTGAACCTGAAATAATAATTATGCTCCTCTGTCCACAGATGTTGTCAGATCTGCTGAGATTTTCCAACTTTTCCTGTGGTTTCAGATTTCTAGCATTCACAATATTTTGCTTTTGAACAGGAATCAGTACCCTGTCTTAAGCAGGACAACATTAAACAATACTACCATTGTCAGCACAGCCTGCCTACTGTCTCTCAAAGCAGAGTAAGGAATTTTCTCTCATATGTGATGCAATACTACACCCATGTACCTGTGTCTGAATAAGAACTTGATACTAAAGGAAAAAAGGAAAGAATAATTACAAAAACAGAAACATGACAAATGGCACCAAGCTTGAATGTGGTGAGTGGGGTGCATGAAGTTAAAAACAACACTCTAGAGGGTATACAAGTAGTGCCAGTCGTACTTTTTCAGGTTTTCACTGCAATGAACTAGGCATTATCTGAGCCCTGGTCATTATTGTGGATGTAGGCAATTTTATTGCTAAATCTTAATTCAGATTGAATCACAGTCTAAAATAATCTTTATGGGATGTTACTAGTTGGAAGTGGTTGCTCATCTCTTCTTTTCAAGAGTCCCAAGTGTCTGCACTTTGAGTATGACAGCCTGTTTGAGTGACTGCTCATTCCAGTTATGAAATAGTTCTTCACATTGTGAGAGCAGGTAAAGATCACAAAATTATTAAACTCTTCTACCTTGGATAAACATACCCAACACTTTGCTGGCTACAGATCTACATTTAGAATCAAAGTGGCTTGCTTCAAGCAGCATTACTGCAATTTCAGCCCAAATTTGAATTGGTTAAGGTGAAACTCTCCACTTTAGCTAAACCAGTTTATGGTTGCAAAGCATATCACATCTCAGTGTTTTAGAAACCAAAGCTCAAAGACCAAAACAATAATCTGATATTCAGCTAACCTCAATCCTGTATTGCCCAGGGTACATATACCAATTTGAAGGCAAATGATGTGGCAAACACTAAAACTATTCAACTTGCATTTGTGACAAATGTTGCAACAGATCTTCAACATTTCGACTTCTCAATGTAAATGTCCACCCTCTTCCCAATCCATCCCTTTGTCCCCTCCTCTCCCGATGATGCTAACTCTAGCAGTGGTCACTTTTGATTTGTCCCTTCTCAAGGAGTTTCTTAATGTTAGGGTGTGGTGAGCAACAGTGAGCTATTTAAACATAATTTTGGTTGGAGTCAAATAAGTTCATAGATGACCCGATGTCTAATACAAATAAAAAGAAACAGACTGCAATCCATAATATGGAAGCAAACAACAGAGGAAATACAGAACAAGTATAATATCTGTGTTTAATTTGTAAGACAAGTGGGGTATGTGTCTCAAAAAGGAAGCAAAAATGTCAATTGATATTTTTGTCTTTACAAATGCTAGTTGACTGGTTGCACATTTACAACACACTGTGTACAATATAAGCTTCCAGCAGGAATCTGTGGATGGAGGACAGACAGCTAAGTCTTTCCTACCTTAGCTTTCTCTAGCACAGCATTCTGAGCAAAACTCTACTGCTTCCACTAGAGCATTTCAGCTGGGACCAGAAAAATGAACAATGACCATTCCTTATCTACACAACTGCCATAGGAACAGTACATCTCAGAAACTGAGAAAGCAGGCAGGGATTGCCAACCTTTCACAGTAGCCCTGCAACGTTTATCCATGTTAACAATTATTGGTGTCAATAGTAGTCATGATTTGGAGATGCCGGTGTTGGACTGGGGTGTACAAAGTTAAAAATCACAACACCAGGTTATAGTCCAACAGGTTTAATTGGAAGCACATTAGCTTTCGGAGTGACGCTCCTTCATCAGGTGATTATGATGAAGGAGCGTCGCTCCGAAAGCTAGTGTGCTTCCAATTAAACCTGTTGGACTATAACCTGGTGTTATGTGATTTTTAACCATTATTGGGTCCATGTGAGCTAAACGATCACTGCTGAATTCAGGTTGGTTTATGTTTAGGCCACCAAGGTTTTTTAAAAAGAAAGTAGTAGTTAAAAAAAAGAGAGAGATTATGTTTTGAATATACCAGGAACTAGAATCAAATTAAACGTCAGAATCTTACATGTTGTAATCTGAATTATTGCTTAAAGCCAATTAACAGAGGGATAAGCCGGCCAGGCTGAAGGAATGGCATTGGAAAAGGAGGATCCATTTCATGGGTTGGAACCTAGGCCTTGCAGAAATGATTAACAGAGCAGTCATAAAAACTTCATAATTATTAAATGGGAAAGGATTCAGATGGAAAAAAATAGTACATAATTCAAAAACAAAACAAACCAAAAATACATTAAATCAACATTCAGAAATTGTGCTTTAAGCACTAAGAGAAAAACTAAAAAACGTAAAATAATTAAACGTGGAGACAGAAATAAAAAGCTTTACAGCAGAAGGACAGATTAGATTGTGTGACACAAAACAGCAACTTTATTCAATCACAGAATATAAAGAAACAAATGTTGCAGAGACAATTTAACTTGGAATGTAAAAAGTAGCAGCCACTACTGAAACATGCGACAAGATGCCAGAACGGAGGGCTATCAGGTCGACAGGAAAAGAAGAAAAAATGGTAGAGATATACCAATACCTTTTATGATTAAGACTCAAATAACTGCAATGATAAGAGGAGTTACAAGGATAACTAAAACAGCAGTAGGGACATTTTCAGTAAAATTAAAAAAAAGAACAAATTGTTAATACTGTAGCAGGAGTTACATATTGGCTAACTGGTTGCAGCTATGGAGTGATAGATTGCACTTGCACAGATTATTGCAAACCTGCAGTGAGGTATTAGCCAGGAATTTTGACTCAAAGTTTAGGATAAGCAGACTATCTTCAAGAGACACCAGTTAATTATCTTTCCGATGTTTGTTGGGTTTTTTTTTGTGACAAATACTCTATAACCAAGAGATAAACCATATCAGATTTAGAAAAAATTAGTAACTAACCGGATTCAATTAACAGTCTAACCACGCGTGAACATTTATCTAGTAGCGATTATAATTTGATAGTTCAATGCAATCATGGAAAGGGGAAAATAGCTGAGATTTTAGATTTAAATAAGGTTAACTTCAATACTATAAAACAGATTCAACAAAAAAATTGGGCAAAACTGTTAATAGATAAAGGAACAGGAGATTAGTGGCAGGCGTTCAAACAAGAATTGTTATACAGAACCAATTTATATCGCTAATGGTAAAGAAAACAGCTATAGATGGCAAGAAAAGTAAGGACAAACAATTTTTTTTTAAATCATAGAAAAATTCTAAACATTGTTATACAACCTGAGGAACAGGAAAAGGTACAAGCAACAGAAACATGATAAATGCTACAAACTGTATGCAACGAAACTTGCAAGGGATAGCAAAATCATCATAAAAATAATTTACAATTATGCTAAGGACAAGACGGTGGCCAACAGCAGTGTGAGTCTCTATGATGACAATGGAAACAAGCTAAACGAAGCTATCTTGAATAATTCATTTATCCATATTTATTATAAAGAGGTCAGGATGGTGACATTTGAAGAAAAATGACATTAAACGAGAGGCTTACAAAATTAACAATCAAATAGTGGCACTTATGAACACCAAACCTTCAGGACTAAACAATTTAAAAGGTCGGTGTGAACATTTTATAAAAATTGTTTACAGGCTGAGTCAGCATTTATTGCCTGTCTCCATTTGTCCTGAAGATACTGGTGAACTGTCTTTTTGAACTGCTGCAATCCTTTGGGTGCAGGCATAGCCACAGTACTATCAGGGAAGGAATTTCAGGATTTTGACCCAGTGATAGTGAAGGAATGTTGATATAGTTTCAACTCAATATGGTGCATGGCTTGGAATGGGACTGCAGATGGTGGCATGCCCAGACATCTGCTGTCCTTGTCATTCTGGATGGTCGAAGTCATGGTTTGGAAGTTGTTATTGGAGAAACTCACGTTTGGTATGTTGCCTCCCAGGTGCAAGGGTACGTGACGTCTCTGATCGTGTTTTCCGGGTCCTTAAGGGGGAGGGGGAGCAGCCCGAAGTCGTGGTCCACATTGGCACCAACGACATAGGTAGGAGGAGGGCTGAGGATGTTAGGCAGGCTTTCAGGGAGCTAGGTTGGAAGCTCAAAGTTAGAACAAACAGAGTTGTTGTCTCTGGTTTGTCACCGGTGCCACGTGATAGAGAGTCGAGGAAAAGGGAGAGAGAACAGTTAAATGCGTGGCTACAGGGATGGTGCAGGAGGGAGGGGTTCCGGTATCTGGATAACTGGGGTTCTCTCTCGGGAAGGTGGGACCTCTATAAACAGGATGGTCTACACCTGAACCTGAGGGGCACCAGTATCCTTGGGGGAGGTTTGCTAGTACTCTTTGGCGGGGGGGGGGGGGGAGGGGGGGGGCGGGGGGGGGGTAGTTTGGGCTGAGGTAGTTTGGGCTGAGGTTAGGAATAGGAAAGGTGAGGTCACCCTGTTAGGAGTTTTCTACAGGCCTCCTAATATTCCTAGAGATGCAGAAGAAAGGATTGCGAGGATGATTCAGGAGAAGATTGAAAGTAATAGGGTGGTTGTTATGGGGGATTTCAACTTTCCAGATATTGACTGGGAAAGCTATAGCTCGAGTTCGTTAGATGAGTCAGTGTTTGTCCAATGTGTGCAGGAGGGTTTCCTGACACAATATGTAGACAGGCCAACAAGAGGTGAGGCCATACTGGATTTGGTTCTGGATAACGAACCAGGCCAGGTGTTAGAATTGGAGGTAGGTGAGCACTTTGGGGACAGTGACCACAATTCGGTGACTTTTACTCTAGTGATGGAGAGGGATAAGTGTGCACTACAGGGCAAGAGTTATAGCTGGGGGCAGGGAAATTATGATGCGGTGAGGCACGACTTAGGATGCGTGGCTTGGAAAAGTAGGCTTCAAGGCATGGGCACAATTGATATGTGGAGCTTGTTCAAGGAGCAACTATTGAGTGTCCTTGATAAGTATGTACCTGTCAGGCAGGGAGGAAAGGGTTGTGTGAGGGAGCCATGGTTTAATAAGGAATTGGAATCCCTTGTTAAAGGGAAGAGGGTGGCCTATATAAAGATGAGGCGTGAAGGTTCAATTGGGGTGATTGAGAGTTATAAGGTAGCCAGGAAGGATCTGAAGAGAGAGCTAACAGCAGCAAGGAGGGGATATGAAAAGTCCTTAGTTGGTAGGATTAGGGAAAACCCTAAAGGCTTTCTATAGGTATGTGAGGAATAAAAGAATGACTCGAGTAGGAATAGGTCCAGTCAAGGATAGTAGTGGGAAGTTGCATGTGGAGGCTGAAGAGATTGGGGAGACACTGAATGAATACTTTTCGTCAGTATTCACTCAGGAACAGGACATTGTTGCCGATGCGAATATTGAGTCACAATTAATTAGAATGGACGGCTTTAAGATATGTAGGGAAGAGGTGTTGGAAATTCTGGAAAGGGTGAAAATAGATAAGTCCCCTGGGCCTGATGGCATTTATCCTAGGATTCTCTGGGAAGCAAGGGAGGAGATTGCAGAGCCATTGGCCTTGATTTTTATGTCCTCGTTGTCTACAGGAATAGTGCCATAGACTGGAGGATAGCAAATGTGGTTCCCTTGTTCAAGAAGGGGAGTAGGGATAACCCTAGTAACTATAGGCCGGTGAGTCTCACTTCTGTTGTGGGCAAAGTCTTAGAGAGAATTGTAAGGGATAGGATTTATGAACATCTGGATAGGAATAATGTGATCAAGGATAGTCAGCATGGTTTTGTGAAGGGCAGGTCGTGCCTCACAAACCTTATTGAATTCTTTGAGAAGGTGACTAAGCAGGTAGACGAGGGTAAAGCGGTAGATGTGATGTATATGGATTTTAGTAAGGCGTTTGATAAGGTTCCCCATGGTAGGCTACTGCAAAAAATACAGAGATATAGCATTGAGGGTGAGTTGGAGGTTTGGATTAGGAATTGGCTGGCTGGAAGAAGACAGAGGGTAGTAGTTGATGGTAAAGGTTCATCTTGGAGTGCAGTTACTAGCGGTGTTCCGCAAGGATCTGTTTTGGGACCATTGCTGTTTGTCATTTTTATAAATGACCTGGAGGAGGGGCTAGAAGGTTGGGTGAGCAAGTTTGCGGATGATACGAAAGTCGGTGGAGTTGTTGACAGTGAGGAAGGATGTGTCAAGTTACAACAGGATATAGATAAGTTGCAGAGCTGGGCAGAAAGGTGGCAATGGAGTTCAATGTAGGTAAGTGTGAGGTGATTCACTTTGGTAAGAGTAACAAAAAGACGGGGTACTGGGCTAATGGTCGGATACTTGGTAGTGTGGATGAGCAGAGGGATCTTGGTGTCCATGTACACAGATCTCTGAAAGTTGTCACCCAGGTAAATAGTGCGGTGAAGAAGGCATATGGCGTACTGGCTTTTATTGGTAGAGGAATTGAGTTCCGGAGTCCTGAGGTCATGTTGCAGTTGTATAAGACTCTGGTGCAGCCGCATCTGGAGTATTGTGTGCAGTTTTGGTCGCCATACTATAGGAAGGATGTGGAGGCACTGGAACGGGTGCAGAGGAGGTTTACCAGGATGTTGCCTGGTATGGTAGGAAGATCGTATGAGGAAAGGTTGAGGCACTTGGGGCTGTTTTCATTGGAGAAAAGAAGGTTTAGGGGTGACTTGATAGAGGTGTACAAGATGATTAGGGGTTTAGATAGGGTTGACCATGAGAACCTTTTTCCACGTATGGAGTCAGCTATTACGAGGGGGCATAGCTTTAAATTAAGGGGTGGTAGGTATAGGACAGATGTTAGGGGTAGATTCTTTACTCAGCGAGTGGTGAGTTCATGGAATGCCCTGCCAGTAGCAGTGGTGGACTCTCCCTCTTTATGGGCATTTAAACGGGCATTGGATAGGCATATGGAGGATAGTGGGCTAGTGTAGGTTAGGTGGGCTTGGAGGGCCTGTACTGCGCTGTATGTTTCTATGTTCTATGTTCTAAACCTTGGTGAGGTACTGCTGTGCTATCACTGAATGCATTAGTGAAGGTGGGAGTTTGTGTATTAGGGAGCCAATCAGGCTTTGTCTCGATTCATGTTCAGCTTCTTGAAGTTGAAGCTATACCCATTCAAATAAGTGCAGAGTATTCAATCACATTTCTGATTTTTACGTTGTGATTGGCAATCAGGCACCTGGGAGATGGGTTTTATTCTCTGCAGAATTCACAAAGCTTTGAGCTGCTTTTGTAGCCACAATAGTTACACGGTCAATGGCAATAACCTAGAAGTTGATAATGGGGATTCAGTAACAGTAATGCCATGAAATGTCAAAGGGAGATGGCCAAATTCTGCTATATTTGAGATGATCATTGGCATTTACTTGGCACATACTTGTCACTTAACAGGCCATGTCTGGCTGTCTTGCTGCATATGACCACATGGTGCTACACTATCTGAGGAACTGTGAATGGTGTTGAACACTGTGCAATCATCCGTGAATATGCCCACTACTGACCTTATGATGGAAGAAAGAACAAAGAGATAGTAGCTGAAGATAAGGAGGTCCGGCAGTGATGTCCTGGGACTGAGATGATTGGTTTGCAACAACTGCAATCTTCTTCCTTTTTGGTTGATAAACTTCATCTGACAGAATTTCTCTTAATTCCAAAGGACTCATGTTTTGCTAGGATACTGAGAAATGCTGTCTTGATGCAATAATAGTCACTCTCACCTCACCACTGAAGTTCATTGTTTTTGTCCATGTTCGGATCAAGGTTGTAACGTGGTTCGGAGCTGAGTGGCTATACAAGAACCTAAAATGAGTATCAGACAGCAAATTATCCCTCAGCAAGTGCTGCTCGCTTCCTTTGGCCAGTTTGCTCATGATGGAATGGAATGATGGGTCAGTAAGTGGGGGAGTTAAATTTATCCTGCTTTTTGTGGTCTGGGCATCTATTCAATTTTCTTCATTGCCAGCTAGATGCTAATTTTACAGATGTATTGAAACCACTGGCCTACGGGCATGGACAGTTCAGCAGCACAAGTCTTCTGTACTATTACTGGAACGTTTTCAGGATCCATTGCCTTGACATACTCCCTTCAGCTGTTTCTTGTTTGATTCACTCCATGAAATATCAAGTTGAAGACTGGTATTTGCAATGCTGGGGACTGCTGGAGGAGGCCGAGATGGATGGTTCACATTTCATCTCAAGTTTAAGATGGATGCAAATATATTAGCCTCAATGTTTGCACCGATGTGCTGGACATCATCAAAGATGTAGACTTCTGTGGAACAGCTTTTTCCTATCAGTTATTGAATTGTCCATTACCATTCGCAATCGGATGTAGCAGGACTTTAGAGCTTTTGCTCCGATGGTTGTGGGATCACTTCGCCCTGGCTATTGCATGCTGTATCTACTATTTGGCAAGCAAATAATCCCAAGTTGTAGTTTCATCAGGTAACACCTCATTTTCAGATATGCCTGCTGCTGCTACCGGAAAGTCCTCTTGCATCCTTCATTGAATTGAGGTTGATTTCCCAATTAGATGGGAGATATGCTAAACCATGAGGTCATTAGGACTCTTCCCTATTGCAATGGATGCTAGATCAGCTAATAATTTTAAATCTGATACTGACAATTGGTATTAAAGGCTATCAGGTAAAGGCAGGTATATGGAATTAGATCACAGAACAACCATGATCTCACTTCATGAGATCATGTTCCCATGTTCCTTCAGATTACTTAATGTGAAACTCCAGAGGGGAAAAAAGTCACTTGCACATTCCTGAGAGGGAGTTGTGTGCATTATAATTATATTTTGTTTACAAGAAATGCAAAAAGAAACTACTGAAATAACCTTGAAGAGTACTAGTTTTGATTATAATACCACAGTATTATTTTGTCTTTAAGAAGTTGAATACTGACTATTCTAACTTAAATTTAGAACTATAGATTATTATTTGTTTATTCAACATCAGTAAATTTGCTGATTTTAAATTTTAATCAAAACTCCATGAAGAGGAGAATTTTTTGCATTAAGCAGCAGAATAATTTCACCAACTGATCTATTTCATTGTCAAAGGACAGATGAAGGAAAGCCAACCTGGATTTAATGGTTAAAGGTTAGAAAGGATATGGACTAAAATCTTGCATGCTAGCCACAGTTATGGAGTCACAATGCAAAGCAAAAAGAACGTGCATAAATACTTTAAAGGTGTTGTGTACTACTCAAAGCCTAAACCGATTTGCATATTGGAAATGACACAGTTCCCTCCCAAAATAATAATTAAAGGGAATGTCTCAAAACTGTTTAATTATCAATTACACAAGGCGGACCTGCAGAGTGCAGTGAGTTAAGTTTTGTACATGTCAAAAGAAGTTGCGTTTGAATCCAAGTCAGATTGAGGGAATTATGCACTTCCCTATTTGCTGAAATGGTATAATGTAAAATAACTGTGGACTATATCAAAAGTAGAATGGAACAGATTGCTATACATAGCTGAAACAGTGTTAAAGAGTTTGGATTATAATTACACTTTCACATGGGCAGTATCTATTTAAAATTTTAAATAGGAATTATGATGGTGAAAGTAATGAGAGTGTGATAAAACATCAAAAGTCCATAGATAAAAGAATAATAAGTTGTAAAAAAAATCCGGAAGCCTGGTAGCATCTATGGACAGAGATAAATGGAGGCAATATCTTAGGTCAATGATCTTTCGACAACTTTCTATTACAAAACCTTACTTCTTTTGTCAACAGGAACAGCATGCAGGTGCAAGATTTTTTAATAAATTAGAAGACAAAGGTTGTGAATACTTCACATTTTGAGTGCCAAAAGTTTTTTTTATTGGAAAGGCAAATGAATTTGTACTGGATTTTTATGACCTGGAGATAGGAATTTATCACTTGCTAATCTGCAAAGACTGAAATACAAACAATTAACCTCCAATTCAGGGTTGTCCACCCTTGGCCCACAGGCTAAATCCAACCGGTGAGGTCCTTTAATTCATCTGTTGCTGCTTGTCTCAATAGCATAAATATTTATTTTAACTATGATTCAACTGCAGCCCTTTAAAGTACTGTGGGCCTACAGAACTAGGAAATATCGCCTGATTAACTTGGTTTAAATTCAGACAGGGAACATCCTCTGTGCACCAAGCAGATCAGTCAATATAGTCCCTCAATACTTTGTGGATGTGGATATCTGAAAAAGAAATATAAAGTCCTGGAGAAAGGCAGCAGATTAGGCCGCATCTGTGAGGACAGAAATAATTTATGTTTTGAATCCAATATGACATTGCTTCACTTTCTAATCTAATAAGAAACTCAATGTTATGGAGTGCAGACGAGAGAATTGATATTTTGAATATATGACCAATGGCCCAAAAAGAGTATTCTCCATTAAGCTCCACTTTGTAGAAATTTCTGTACAACTCTAAATGCCATGTAAAGCAAGCAACTAAGGCAGCAAATGGCACATTGGCCTTTATTAGCTATGGGACTGTCAACAGCTCAAGAGTTTCCCTCAAAGTCATACAACATCTTGACGTGAAAACATATTTCAATGTCACTGGATCAAAAGCCTGGAACACTGTTCCTAATGCAATAGTCAGGGCAAATTCACCTCACTAACTGGGGTTGATCTAGGCATTGGTTCATCACCACATTGACCAGGACAATAAGGGTTGGGCAACAAAGCCAGTGATGCTTACATGATTAGATCAAAACAAAACCTGCAGATGCTGGAATCCAAAGTAGACAGGCATGAGGCTGGAAGAACTGTGCAAGCCAGGCAGCATCAGTTGGAGCAGAAGTTGACACTTTGGGTGTAACCCTTCTGCAAGGCTGTGTTCTTCTAGGCTCCTGCCCATCAGCAACGTTTATATGCCAGGAATGATTTTAAAACAAAAGTAGGGAAAGATAATAAGCACTAGTCTTGCAAAGAATAGACCCATCCTGTGAATGAATAACAAAAAGTGCAAGTTGTTTGAGATTAAAGGTAATAAAGATTTATTGATAAGAATTTATCTGGAGTATTGTACACAGTTTTGGTTTCCTCAGCTTAGGAATTATAAACTTAATTTAAAGGGCAAGCATAGAAGGTTCACTTGACTGGGATGAAAGGACAACCGTATGAATCGATTGGGTCTATATTCTCTGAAATTTAGAAAAATAAGATGAAACTTAGAAGAGCTATTCCCCCTAGACTGGAGAACTTACAACTACAGACAGTCTCAGTACAAGGGGTCAGCCATTTTAGAATGACATGAGGAGGAACTTCTCCCTTTTGAGTGTTGTGAAATTCGAGCCCTATTCCGGCATGGCAGTCTCTATCACATTTGCTGCAGATGAAGACAATGGGCTGACAATGAAGAAAACTTGCTCGTTCCTTTCCCCAGGCCCTCTTCTTGACCAGCTGAGCTTTTCATTTCTCTTCATGTCTTCCAATGCCATTCCAAAACAGCCAGCCTCCAAAGGTAATGGCCATCAAGGATGGTCTCTCAGTTGTCAGTGTCAATGCTGCCACCTTTATAGCTCACTTGCAAGTGCTCTTGCAGTGGAGGCAAGGAAGTCCAGATGCTTATGACTCAATGGTCACTTCATCGTACAGGAAGTCTTTGGATAAATGATCATCATCCATTAGACCAACATAAATGAGGCAGTATAGAAGCACTGCTTTAGCAATAAGCGTATGCTGATAGAATTAGCAACTTCTAGGACCTTGAGTTGATGACCTTGTCTTACCAAGTGGTATCAAGGATATGTCCAAGACTGCAAAAGTAGAAACTGCTCAACCTTTTTTCCTGTCTAGCATATGTTGCCTAGGTTTCACATTGAAGATGCAGATTTGATAGACTTAAAGTTTGACGTTCTCGGTTAGTTTGTTATTGTTCTACACTCCCTTAATCAGTTTAGATGTAACAGCTGCAGCTTTTTGCAATACATCTGTTGATATCAGTGTCAAGTTACAGATTATTGGTTTGCTAGATTGCTATCTATTAGCATTGACAATATGATGCTTGGGGCTGAAAATCACTGATCACTTCACATACTGAGGCTCTACACTAACAATCTCACTCAATGCTGCAATTATCATATGCATCTCAAAAGTTGCAGCTGGTATGTCTATGCTAAGTGAGAGAGAGTGGAAAAAACAGCAACCTGACGAAGAACACAATCACTGTTACTCCATGATATACTCAGTTAAGTGGTGGCAATAATATATTTGCATTTGATATAAAGACAGACAGATATATAGGCAACAAAATTGGTTAGAAATAGAACTATCCAAGCAAAATGGAAGATTAGATTCCATTGGACATGATAGGATAAAGCAGGTAAGGAATATGCTCTTAAACCAGCTGGAATATTCTCCACACTCCCATCCCCACTGCCTACAAACCTCCCAAAGTGCAAAAAAATCAACTATCCTGAGACAACATCCATGCACAAGGTGCATGCAATGCTTTTATTAACACATTACTTGTGGATTTGAGCAGGCTTGCTCCCCACTGGGTCATAAAATGTATATTTTTTGCAGGCTAGTACTGTATTTTTACTTCCTTTGAGCATCTCTGTCATGGGTCTTACTTTGACTCTGATGCGTTCTGTTAATGGAAAAGAACATTCCACACTGACAGTTATAGCCACCAGCAAAAAAACTTGCTGCCTAATCAACATTAAATTCAAGCCTTGTAATATGACCTAAGTGACTACAGGTTACCTTCTACCTGAATTCAGCTTCAGCACTTAGAAACAAAAAGGATAGAATACTTACAAATGTTTTTACATTCTGCATTATGGTAAATATGTGCCACTGACAAAAAAAATCTGCAAATTTCTACTGATCATGAGATTTCTATTGTTACAGCTGGTACAACTGAAGCTTGAACTTCAAGCACTTGATTTGATTTGTCATATGTTAATATAACTGAACAGGAACCAGAATATGAGCAACATAGATATGTTGGGTTGAAGACTTCAAATTGTTGCTGACAGTCTAGCTTGAAAGTCATTAAAAATAATATTGGTATTGTTAAATCTCTCCATGGCCTTACTCCACCCCAATGCCTGCAATATCCTCCAATCCTTGACATGCCATTCCACTCCACTACCTGATATTCAGTCTACTTCTCCCTTCAACTGATGGAAAGATTTTGGTCACATGGCTCCTACTCTCTGGGATTACTACTATGAATCTTTCCGCTTCTATATCTTTCTTCTTTTAAAGCTTTAAATCAAACTCTTACACCAAGTTTCAGCCACTCTTACTGGCTGAGTATCTGCGAATTAAATGCTTCTTGAATATGATTCATTGTTGCTAATGTTGATATATTAAACACCAAGAGCAAAAAAAAAAAGACTGACACTTTCTACTGTGGTGAATTCATCATCAGATGTCTTTTATTGAGAGTCCTGAAACATCGACTCTCTTGCTCCTCAGATGCTGCCTGACCTGCTGTGCTTTTTCCAGCGCCACACTTTATTGAATCTGATGAAGAGAGCCTACTTGAGAATATGCATGTTCAAAGGTTGGTCAGCACGGTGAACGACAGATCTTGTCATCACATTGATACAGCAGTTCACAATTTCAACACCTTGCTGACTGAGTTGCAGTTTTCCAACCCTTCAATAATGATGTTCACTGAAGTTCCCACCCAATTTCTGTGGACCCCAAACAGGAATGCAATTCTCTCATCGTGTTTGGTCTAATGATATGTTCTTAAGAGCTAAGAGACTAAGAAACAGGAGCAGAATTAGGCCATCTGGCTTCTTGTGTCTGCTCTGCCATTCAACAGGTTCATGACTGATTTGAAGGCCATAACTCCACTTTCTTGCTAACCCTCTAAAACCCTCGACTCACTTGTAAATCAAAAATCTTTCTAACGCAGCCTCGAAAACATACAATGAATTAGCCACAACTCTCTAGGATAGCGAGTTCTAAAAACTAATGACTCTCCAAAAAGGAAATTCCTTCTCATCTGTCTTAAATGAGACACCTTTACATTGAAATAGTGTCCCATAGTTCTACATTTCATCAGGAGGCAGGGGAATCATCATCTCAGCATTTATACCATTAAGCTCAGAATCTAATGGTATGGGTATGGAATGAGCTGCCAAAGGATGTGGTGGAGGCTGGTACAATTGCAGCATTTAAGAGGCACTTGGATGGGTATATGAATAGGAAGGGTTTGGAGGGATATGGGCCGGGTACTGGCAGGTGGGACTAGATTGGATTGGGATATCTGGTCAGCATGGACGGGTTGGACCGAAGGGTCTGTTTCCATGCTGTACATCTCTATGACTATCATCTCTCATGCTTCTAAACTTTATTGAATACAAGTCTAACTTGCACAACCTTTCCTCAAGATAACATCTTAATCCTGGCACAATCACATTCACCTTATCTGAACTGCCTCCAATACATGAAAGAACATAAAAGCATCAGTGTTCATTTTTTCTTTTGCTTCAGAGTCAGTTTAAAACAGTTCCATTACTTGCAAGACTATTGCGAAAAGTTAATGCTAGACTCATGTAAGTCCCTGCCCAGATGAGAAGTGTTTTTTCTTTACTGACGATAGGTAGCATGAACACACAAGGTGAGATTTCATGTATGGGTGAGTCGTAGGAAAATGGAGGGAAATATGAAAGCAGGGAAAGAAGCGGCAATTGGGGTAGAAGGAAGACTATGTTAAGTATAACCAATGATATAAGCCAGTTAGCACAAATGGCAGTTTCAGTGCTTTACATTAACACCATATACTGACAAAATATTATTAGTGTTGTCTCATGACTGAATGTTCACAATAAATATCAATTTCCTTCTGTATGCTAGTGAAAGACTGGACCATAACATTATTATCACAAAGGTTAAAAATACCTGCAAAATTTAGAACTCTGCAATACCTAAAAAAAATACAACTACTTGAAAAGTTCAGCTGTGTCATGAATTTCCAGACATATTTTATAGGACTGGGCAGGAACTCAGTAGCAGTCAGTACTTGCAGGCCCTTGCCCTGTGAAAATATTTCATACAAATGTGCAGTGACTCTACTCCTAGCCCTCAGCTATGGAATTAAAATCCAAAAAAAGTAATCTAGATAAATGGTTTTATTCCCTGGGGAAACATCTAGTCAATACAGGTCCTCGTTAGTGTGCAAGTTAGAACAAAGATGCAAAGAGCAAACAGATCTACATAACCACAATTAACCTTAATACGTACCTTACCTCTGATTAAAGATAATATAGATACCTAACTCCAAATTCTACACTTTGTTCTCAATTCTGCACAATTTTACAATCCTATCCATTTAAAAAAAATCTCTTTTGTTCTTTTCCCTTACATTCACTGACAAAAGCAGGAAAGATTCAATTAAAGGTGGTATGCTTTTAGCATACGAGAAGCCTATGGCTTATCATTAATTGTGAGAATGATAGTTGTTCCCATTAGAAATCATTCCCTTCCCCCCCACCACACACAAAAAGTACCATAATGCTAAGTTTTCTTTGCTTCCCTGAATCATGGAGCTCAATAATTCTGAAAAATGTGTTGCTGGAAAAGCGCAGCAGGTCAGGCAGCATCCAAGGAGCAGGAGAATCGACGTCTTCAGGCTTATGCCCGAAACGTCGATTCTCCCATTCCTTGGATGCTGCGTGACCTGCTGCGCTTTTCCAGCAACACATTTTTCAGCTCTGATCTCCAACATCTGCAGTCCTCACTTTCTCCTAGCTCAATAATTCTGTCTGTCAAAGAGGCATACAGCACGGAAACACACACCCTTTGGCCCAACTCATCCATGCTGACCAGGTTTTCTAAATTGAATTGTACCATTTGCCTACATTTGGCACATACCCCTCTAAACCTTAACTATCCATGTACCTGTCCAAATGTCTTTTAAATGGTTCAATTCTACTCATCTCTAATACATCCTCTGGCAGCTCATTCCATAGAGGCATCTTACTGTGTGTAAAAGTTGCCCCTCATGTACCTTTTAAATCTTTTCCCTCTCACCTTAAGAGTATGCCTTCTAGCTTTGAACTCTCCTACCATGGGGAAAAAGATCTTGGCTATTCACCTTATTTACATCCCTCAATTTTATGTAAGGTGACCCCTCAGCCCCCTATGGTCCAGGAAAAAATATCCCAATCCATCCTTAACACTCAAACCCTCCGGTCTCAGAAACATCATTTTAATCTTTTTTGCATCCTTTGCAGTTTAATAACATGCTTCCTACAGCAGGGCGACCAGGATTGTATGCAGTACTCGCTTGGTATGTAGCCTCCCAGGTGCAAGGGTCTCTGATCGTGTTTTCCGGGTCCTTAAGGGGGAGAGGGAGCAGCCCGAAGTCGTGGTCCACATTGGCACCAACGACATAGGTAGGAAGAGGGCTGAGGATGTTAGGCAGGCTTTCAGGGAGCTAGGGTGGAAGCTCAGTTAGAACAAACAGAGTTGTTGTCTTTGGTTTGTTACCCGTGCCACGTGATAGAGAGTCGGGGAATAGGGAGAGAGAACAGTTAAATGCGTGGCTACAGGGATGGTGCAGGAGGGAGGGATTCCGGTATCTGGATAACTTTTTTTTTTCTGGGGAAGGTGGGACCTCTATAAACAGGATGGTCTACACATGAACCTGAGGAGCACCAGTATCCTTGGGGGGAGGTTTGCTAGTGCTCTTGGGGGGGGGGGGGGGTTAAACTAACTCTGCAGGGGCATGGGAACCCAGACTGTAGCTTTAGGGTGCAGGACCTGGAGTGTAGGGAGGTTAGGAACATGGCATCAATCTCAAAGGAGGGTGCTTGTAAACAGAAAAGTGGCTTCAAGTGTGTATACTTTAATGCAAGAAGTATACAAAATAAGGTAGGTGAACTTGCAGCGTGGGTTGGTACCTGGGATTTCGATGTTGTGGCTATTACGGAGACATGGGTAGAACAGAGACAGGATTGGCTGTTGCGGGTTCCAGGGTTGAAGTGTTTTAGTAGGGTCAGAGGTGGGGGTAAAAGAGGGGGAGCTGTGGCATTGCTTGTCAAAGATAGTATTACAGCGGTGGAAAGGACGATGGATGAAGACTCTCCATCTGAGGTAGTTTGGGCTGAGGTTAGGAATAGGAAAGATGAGGTCACCCTGTTAGGAGTTTTCTACAGGCCTCCTAATAGTCCTAGAGATGCAGAAGAAAGGATTGCGAGGATGATTCAGGAGAAGATTGAAAGTAATAGGGTGGTTGTTATGGGGGATTTCAACTTTCCAGATATTGACTGGGAAAGCTATAGCTCGAGTTCGTTAGATGGGTCAGTGTTTGTCCAATGTGTGCAGGAGGGTTTCCTGACACAATATGTAGACAGGCCAACAAGAGGTGAGACCACACTGGATTTGGTTCTGGGTAACGACCCAGGCCAGGTGTTAGAATTGGAGGTAGGTGAGCACTTTGGGGACAGTGACCACAATTTGGTGACTTTTATTCTAGTGATGGAGAGGGATAAGTGTGCACTGCAGGGCAAGAGTTATAGCTGGGGGCAGGGAAATTATGATGCGGTGAGGCACGACCTAGGATGCGTGGCTTGGAAAAGTTGGCTTCAAGGCATGGGCACAATTGATATGTGGAGCTTGTTCAAGGAGCAACTATTGAGTGTCCTTGACAAGTATGTCCCTGTCAGGAAGGGAGGAAAGGGTTGTGTGAGGGAGCCGTGGTTTAATAAGGAATTGGAATCCCTTGTTAAAGGGAAGAGGGTGGCCTATATAAAGATGAGGCGTGAAGGTTCAATTGGGGCGATTGAGAGTTATAAGGTAGCCAGGAAGGATCTGAAGAGAGAGCTAACAGCAGCAAGGAGGGGACATGAAAAGTCCTTAGTTGGTAGGATTAGGGAAAACCCTAAGGCTTTCTATAGGTATGTGAGGAATAAAAGAATGACTCGAGTAGGAATAGGTCCAGTCAAGGATAGGAGGTGAAGTTGCGTGTGGACGCTGAAGAGATTGGTGAGACACTGAATGAATAATGTTTGTCAATATTCACTCAGGAACAGGACATTGTTTCCAATGTGAATACTGAGTCACAATTAATTAGAATGGACGGCTTTAAGATATGTAGGGAAGAGGTGTTGGAAATTCTGGAAAGGGTGAAAATAGATAAGTCCCCTGGGCCTGATGGCATTTATCCTAGGATTCTCTGGGAAGCAAGGGAGGAGATTGCAGAGCCATTGGCCTTGATTTTTATGTCCTCGTTGTCTACAGGAATAGTGCCATAGACTGGAGGATAGCAAATGTGGTTCCCTTGTTCAAGAAGGGGAGTAGGGATATCCCTAGTAACTATAGGCCGGTGAGTCTCACTTCTGTTGTGGGCAAAATCTTAGAGAGAATTGTAAGGGATAGGATTTATGAACATCTGGATAGGAATAATGTGATCAAGGATAGTCAGCATGGTTTTGTGAAGGGCAAGTCGTGCCTCACAAACCTTATTGAATTCTTTGAGAAGGTGACTAAGGAGGTGGACGAGGGTAAAGCGGTAGATGTGGTGTATATGGATTTTAGTAAGGCGTTTGATAAGGTTCCCCATGGTAGGCTACTGCAAAAAATACGGCGGTATGGCAGTGAGGGGGAGTTGGAGGTTTGGATTAAGAACTGGCTGGCTGGAAGAAGACAGAAGGTAGTAGTTGATGGTAAGGGTTCATCTTGGAGTACAGTTACTAGCGGTGTTCCGCAAGGATCTGTTTTGGGACCATTGCTGTTTGTCATTTTTATAAATGACCTGGAGGAGGGGCTAGAAGGTTGACTGAGCAAGTTTGCGGATGATACGAAAGTCGGTGGAGTTGTTGACAGTGAGGAAGGATGTGTCAGGTTACAACAGGATATAGATAAGCTGCAGAGCTGGGCAGAAAGGTGGCAAATGGAGTTCAATGTAGGTAAGTGTGAAGTGATTCACTTCGGTAAGAGTAACTAGAAGATGGGGTACTGGGCCAATGGTCGGATACTTGGTAGTGTGGATGAGCAGAGGGATCTTGGTGTCCATGTACACAGATCTCTGAAAGTTGCCACCCAGTTAATAGTGCGGTAAAGAAGGCATATTGCGTACAGGCTTTTATTGGTAGAGGAATTGAGTTCCGGAGTCCTGAGGTCATGTTGCAGACTCTGTTGTATAAGTCTCTGGTGCGGCCGCATCTGGAGTATTGTGTGCAGTTTTGGTCGCCATACTATAGGAAGGATGTGGAGGCACTGGAACGGGTGCAGAGGAGGTTTACCAGGATGTTGCCTGGTATGGTAGGAAGATCGTATGAGGAAAGGCTGAGGCACTTGGGGCTGTTTTCATTGGAGAAAAGAAGGTTTAGGGGTGACTTGATAGAGGTGTACAAGATGATTAGGGGTTTAGATAGGGTTGACCATGAGAACCTTTTTCCACGTATGGAGTCAGCTATTACGAGAGGGCATAGCTTTAAATTAAGGGGTGGTAGGTATAGGACAGATGTTAGGGGTAGATTCTTTACTCAGCGAGTGGTGAGTTCATGGAATGCCCTGCCAGTAGCAGTGGTGGACTCTCCCTCTTTATAGGCATTTAAACAGGCATTGGATAGGCATATGGAGGATAGTGGGCTAGTGTAGGTTAGGTGGGCTTGGATCGGTGCAACATCAAGGGCCAAAGGGCCTGTACTGCGCTGTATTTTTCTATGTTCTATGTACTATGTACTCCAAATGTGGCCTTATTAATGTACTGCACAGCCACAATATGACGTTCCAACTCCTGTACGAAATACTCTGATGACAACATGTGTGTTAAACTACTTCTTCACCACCCTGTCTATCTGTGACGCCACTTTCAAGGAACTATGGACATGCACCCCTTAGTGTCTCTGTTTGATAACATTCTCCAGGGCCTTACCATTAACTGTGTAAGTCCAGCACTGTGTGTCTTACATGACATTTATCTAAGTTAAACTTCATCTGCCATTCCTCTGCCCACTGGCCCATTTGATCAAGATTCCATTGTACTCTTGGATAACCTTCTGCATGGTCCACTACACCACCAATTTTGGTGTCAGCCGTACATCTAGCAACCATGTCTCCTATATTCTCATATAAATTGTTTATCTAAATCAAAAACAACAGTGGACCTAGCACCAATCCTTGCAGCACACTCTTGGTCACAGGCCTTCTGTCTGAACAAGAAGCCCTTATCACCAAGACATCCCTTTACCTGTGAGCAGCCTTCCCCAAGCAACTTTTGAAAGTTCCTGTCTTATGCCATCAAAATTAGCTGTCCCATTTCAGAACTTCAATTTGCTGTCCAGACCTATCCTTTCCCATAACTATTTTAAAACGAGCAGAATTCTGGTCATTGATCGCAAAGTGCTCCCCCATTAACACTGCAATCACTTGCCCTGCCTTATTAATCACAAGGTCGTTGAGTTTTGCCCCTACTCTCATAGGGGATTCTATACAGAGGAACCTCAATTATCCAAATATCAATTATCTGAATTTTGGAATATCTGAAATAGATCTCAATAGATCCCAATACAAACATTACATTAAAGAGGCCTTTCCAACACTATTCCAACACTTTTGTTTACAATGATAAAAATGATGTTGGCTTACTGAAATGCTGCCGAGAACAATCCTGGACATTGATGGGGGCACAGGCACCATCTCCAATTGACTGACCTCCCACCGTCGCTCTCTGTCTCTCTCTCTTTTCCCCCCCCCCACCACACTTTCCCTGGAGTTTTATACAGGGGTGTACCCTAACACCGTCCCCAAATAATCTCTCCAAAATTGTCCTGTAGAGGGCAATGAGGAACTTGTCAAAAAGTTGCAGTAGTTGTGTGTGTGGCTGTGTGTGTGCGCGTGTGCGCACTATTTTGAGACTCAGCGCCCAAAGGCAGCAGCATTCTTATTGTTGGTGTACAGTCTGGCTGCCCAGGACAGTGGGCGGGGGGGCTGGAGCAGGGTTGGGGGCAGAAGTGCGCTGGGTGGGTGGAAGGGGAGT
The DNA here is from genome assembly GCF_037043375.1 of Chiloscyllium plagiosum. Lineage (NCBI taxonomy): Eukaryota > Metazoa > Chordata > Chondrichthyes > Orectolobiformes > Hemiscylliidae > Chiloscyllium > Chiloscyllium plagiosum. The sequence continues at coordinate 39,339,085 of NW_028270170.1, read as the reverse complement.
GGGGGCGGATGTGGCAGAGTGGTGCGGAAGGGGAGTGGGGTTGTGGGTGGAAGGGGGAGCGGGAGTGGGGACAGGGAGGCAGGAGCTTGCGTGTGGTGTGCTGGTGCCTTGCCTCTGGAGCAGACTTACCAAGCGCTTGCTGTGTCAATCACATTGACCTGACTGGTGGGGCGGGGGGAAGCTTTAGCAATGTTGCAGGACCCACAAATGTGTGTCTGCTCAGAAACAAACCCTGAAACAGCGAGAGGGAGCAAGGCAGGCAGAGCGAGGAAAAAGGAAACTTCAGAAAACTCTGAGCCCCAGATAGGCATTGAATCAATTAACTGAATAATCAATTGTCCAAACAAAATACAGCCCGCCCATCTCGTTCGGATAACCGAGTTTCCTTTGTATAACAATTGAGAAACATTTTTTGAATAGTGATAACAAATTCCTCCCTATCCAAGACCTGAACACCATGGCAATCCCAGTCTTTGTTGAGAAAATTTAAATCATCTATTATTATAACTATTATTCTTCCAGCTATCTGCAATCTCTCTACATTTTTGCTCCTCAATTTCCTGTTGACTACTGGGGCATCTATAGTACAATCCCATGAAAGTGATTACCCACTTATTTCTCAGTTCCACCCATATAGCTTCACAGGACAACATCCTCCCCAAGTAGTGTTTTGATGTTTTCCTAACCAACAACCCGATTGCCCCTCCTCTCTTGCCTTCCCTTCTATCCTTCCTATAGCAACTATACCACATTATCACAGTAGAGAAATGTTATCTTTCTGCATTCATTCTTTCAATACCATTTTTCATAATTATCTGGTATCTATGGGAACAGGGGTATGCCAACTGACCAAATATTCTGGATAATTCAAGAGGTCAACATAATCAATGTAAAAACACACATTAAATAATAGAAACATAACGCAGGGAGTACACATATCGCTGCTTTATTTTCTTTATAGCATAAATTTCTTAAACAACAATGTAACTTTGTCTTAAATGAAACTTCCCAGCAGAGAGCCTTCTCACTCGCACCACCAACTGACTACTGGTATTTCAAGAGAAATTGACTCGAAATTGAATCAACTGTTGATATTTTGTGTAGTCATTCAACGGAATAAGTATATTTACATTATCGTAAATAAATTAAACTATAAGAATAATACAGTAAACTTCACAGTATTTGAGGCATATAACGTTTGCCGGTTTGACAAGACAACTGGTTCATAAGGTGCTGGTTAAAACAAAGTTTGCTGTATCTCTATTTCCTATTCAAATGTTTATTTCTACTAGAATGACCCAGCTGCTAATCCTTTCTTGATATGTACATCATGCAATTCTGGTATCACATTACAAATCTTCTTCAGTGTCTCCCCATTTTCTTCATAATCAAGAGACCAAAATTACATAATATACTCTGTCTGGTCTAAGCAAGGTTCAATTCAGGTTTAAGACAACTTCCCTTCTTTTAAATTTCATTCCTCTAATTTCCATTTTATTTTGTCTTTTATATCCTAAGATATTTTATAAATGCATTAAAGGTAAGAGGTTAACCAGGGAAAAAGTAGGGTCCATTAGGGATCAAGGTGGCAGCCTGTATTTGAAGATGCTTGACATTGGAGGGGGGTTAAATAAATACTACTCTTCAGTCTGCATCCTGGAAAAGGAGAAGTTAGGTACAGAATTCAGTAAAAGGGACTGATGAAAACTTGTACAGTTTAACATCGGAAATGGGGAGGCATGAAAGTCTCTGTCAGGCTTAAAAATGGACAACTGCCCTGGCCTGGATAAACTGCATCCCAAGCTGCTGTGGGAGGCAAGGGGTAATTGTTCACAGATCCCTGAAGTTGGCAGTGCATGTGAATAGGATAGTTAAGGGATATGAGACACTTGCTTTCATCAGTCGTGGCTGACAAACTTTTAATTCCCTTCTGGCCATGATGTAGGTGCCAGAGCACTGGACGACAGCTAATATAGTTTCATTTTTCAAGAAGAATGGTAGAGATGAAGACAAATTACTGACCTGTGAGTCGGAAGTCAGTGGCAGGGAAACTACTGGAGAAACATCTAAAGGAGAGAATTAATATCCACTTGGAAAGTCATGGGCTAATTATGCATAGTCAGCATAGCTTTGGTAGAGGGAAGTCACGCTGAACAAATTGTCACAATTTTTAAAAAATGTGATCAAGTGTGTGGTTGAGGAGAGTTCAGCTGACACAGTTTAAATGGAATTTAGCAAAGCTTTTGACAATGTCCCACATGGGAGACTGATTGAGAAGGTTAAAGCACATGGAGTTCGCGGAATCTTGCTGAGATGGATCAGAAACTGGTTTAGTAATATGACAGTGGTAGGAAGCTGTCGAGTGACTGATGGTAGTAATCCACAAGGATCAGTACTAGGACCCTTATTGTTGTTACATACATAAATTATATAGATGAAAGTGTGGGAGGAATGTTAAGCAAGTTGTGAGATGACCTCAAATTTGGTAGAATGGTTAATAGTGAAGATAATGGTTGTAGATTGCAGGAAGATATAGATGAGTTGGTCAGATGGGCAGATCAGTGGCAGATGGTATTTAACCCTCAAGTGCAAGGTGATGCACTTTGGAAGAAACAACAAGGGAGTATTTAATGAATGGTGGGATATTGGGTAGCTCAGAGAAACAGAGGGACCTTGGGGTAATTGTTCACAGATCCCTGAAGTTGGCAGTGCATGTGAATAGGATAGTTAAGGGATATGAGACACTTGCTTTCATCAGTCGTGGCTTAGAGTATAACAGCAAGGAGGCAATGTTGGATTAGAAGGCAATATTGGAGTTGTACAGTGCATTGGTCAAGTCATAGCTGGAGTAATATATGCAGTTCACTTACAGGAAGGATGTGATAGCACTAGAAGGGGTAAAGAGGAGATTCATCAGGAGAATGGGCCTGGGATGGAGAAATTGAGCTCTAAGGAGATATAGCTCATGCCTGAAATGTCGATTCTCCTGCTCCTTGAATGCTGCCTGACCTGCTGCACTTTTCCAGCAACACATTTTCAGCTCTGATCTCCAGCATCTACAGTCCTCACTTTCTCCTATAAGGAGATAAGCTTGGATTGTTATCTTTACAGTAGTGAAGTCTGTAGTGGGGACATGATTGAGGTGCGTAAGATAATGAGGGCTACTGACAGGGTGAAGAGAGAGCAGCTATTCCCCTCGGTTGAGGGGTCAATCACAAGGGGGCATAGTTTGAGGGTAAGGGTGCAGGAGATTCAGAGGAGATTTGAGAAAAAGCTTTTTTCCCCCTCAGAAGGTGGTGCGAATCTGGGAAGGTAGTGGAGGTTGGAAGCCTTACAACCTTTAAAGAATAGTTTGAAGAGCACTTGAAATATCAAAGATAAAAGTCACACAACACCAGGTAATACTCCAAAAGGTTTACTTGGAAGCACTAGCTTTTGGACTGCTATTCCATCATCCACAATCACCTCATGAAGGAGCTGTGATCCGAAAGCTAGTGCTTCCAAATAAACCTGTTGGACTATAACCTGTGTGATCTTTAACTTTGTCCGCCCCATCATAACATTCAAGGATATGGGACAAGTGCAAGAAATTGGGATTGGTGTGCCTTTAGTAGTACAGCCTGTAGTTATATTGGTGCAGATGCCATGAATCAAGGTGCCTTTTCTCCACTGTATGAGTTTATGACTTTTAATCTGAGGTGCATTTTTTCCTGATTAATACATTTGTTCTCCAAGATCCAGTGGTTCCTCTACCCCATCTATACTTGTACCTTTCAGGTAATAGCTTATTCTTCTGCCCGTCATAGCATTCTTTTTAACTGATGCTCCTATAAAATATTTTATGTTCCTTGATCACTGAATTTTACAGTTCGTCTTTGTCTACCTAACCATTTTTAGAATTAGAATTAGTGTTTTATTGTCGTGTATACTTAAGTACAGGGATAGAGGAGAACAGTGAAAGTTTACAGTTGCCATTCATAGCGCCATCTTAGGTACAAGGTGGCTAGGTACAAAATTTAGATAAAAAGTAGAAAAACTAAAGAAGTAGGTTAAAAGTTCAACATTATAGTTCTTCTCAGTATAAAGCAGTAAATAAGAAATAAAGTTAAAAGCTCCAAATTATAGACCTCTTTTAGCTGTGGACCTGCAGTTGCTCTACTCTCGGCTTTTCCCATGAGGGCTCGATCTCTCGACCCTTGTGCCTCAGTGCTGCTGTCTCTCTGTCAGTCAATCACCAGCCACCCCGCCACAAGCTCTGGTGTCGCTCCAGCCCCCAAGTCACTTCCATGATGCCATCAATTCCCAGAGTCCTGCCTAGGCACACCAACTGCCTCATGGCCCCAGCTGCTGCCATTGCTGCCACTGCCTCCATGACCAAGCTCCCTCCAGAAGGTACAGAAAACAAAAAAAAAGAGAGAAAAAGAAAAAAAAACGCAAGAAAAAAAGAAAGAAAAGCAGTCGAAGTGGATAAGCTCTGGCTCAGGAGCCCAGTATCCTTCATCGTACACTGCTCTGGTGAGTATGTGCTTTCTTAATGCTTAAATCATTCCTTGTTCATCTCTGGAGATCCACTCGTACTTATTTTTTTCTTTCCTTTTAGCTGAATATATTTTTCTTGCACACTGTTGAACAACATTTTAAAGTATTTCTCATTATTGTTCTGTATCTTTATTTGCCAATATTCGTGCCTACTTTATTTTCCCTAAATTCTAACCCGAGTCCTTCAAAATCTGCTTCTCACCCATCTGTCCACCTTGTTTTCGTCATACTCATGCCCATTTCTATCAACATCTTAAAGTGATCACCGTCAGCTGGCTGTTCCCCTTCTTTTACTTCTATCATTGCTTCAATTTCTACCTTTCGATGAAATAGCAAATCTTGTGTTCAAGATTTTACATACTGGGTTAAAAGAATCACACATACACATTGTGAGAACTCTATTCTCTTATTCCTTTAACCTATTGCTTTTGCCTAATTAATATTAGAATAGTTGGAATCTCTCATGGTTATTATTCTATGCATTTTACTCGTTGCCCCAACTTCTCTGTATATTCCTTCTCCCAATATAATGCGGTTAGTAGGCTATAGTGTTATGCATCCTTTATTAACTTTTATCTTTATCCATATGAATCCTGTTGGGTCAAATATATTGCACATACATCGATGTGGAAATATCTTGCTCTCAGATGTTATGTAGCCATTATGTTCAATCCAAAACAATTGTTATGGTGTCTGTTCCTTTCTGAAATCTAAATGCTCCACATTTTTGACTGTGCCACTGCTTCATCTATTTATTTTTAGTCTGCACAGTGTTATCTTTCATGTTGCATTCTTTACTGTTTAGGTGGGCTGTGTACTGAGCTCGAATATAACATGGAGACTAGACTGTAGGGGAGGTGCCATACAGGACCAAACCTTCAGGTTTAGCCTGCAGAACAAAAGCTGCACGACCCAAGAACAAGGTTGCTTGTTCTGTCATTTGTATGCACAAAACCACTGACAACAATTTATCTGCCACACTTCTCTTATGTAAACTAAGCTATAACCTTGCAGGGGATGGGGAAGAAAGCAAGAAAGAAAGCAAGAAATAAAGAGAGAGAGAAAATTTGAAAAATCTTGTCAAACAGTAAAGAGGAAGTAAACAATTATAGTTACAATCAGGGATATTCTAAAGTTTTGTATACATGCGCTAGCAAAGCAATTCATGCCCATGGTAAATTACGAAGTATAGTTGCATAATTTGTTTAGTTCAACCACGCGTAACCAAAATGCACTCATTATTAAAGAATTTGTTTATAATTAAACCAAGTTGAATACATTCCACAAAGATCAGAAAGAGATTGGAATTCTGGAAGTCACTAAAAAGAGATTAGAACATTCACATACTACACAGGAAAGTAGAACCAAACAACCTCTCACACTTGCTCTTTCACTCATCTCTTCTGTAGACTTGGTAGTGATGCCTCGATATAACCAAACATACACTGTTTTGACATGCAGATTAGGATTAGCCACATTCAGGGCAGTGGTATCGAGTGCTGGATTCACGAAACTTTACTTTACCAATTACAAAGAACAAAGAACAATACAGTACAGGAAGTGTCCTTTGGCCTTCCAAGCCTGTGCTGACACATTTTGCCCTTCTATATTAGAACCGTCTTCGTTTAGATGATCTGTATCCCTCTATTCTCTTCCTATTCATGTATTCGTGCAGGTGCTTCTTCAAATGTTGTCATTGACTCTGTTTCCACCACCTTCACTGGCAGCGTGTTCCAGGCACTCACTGCTCTTTGTGCAAAAAATGTGCCTCCCACATCTCTGTTAAACTGACCACTGCCCTCTGCTTTCCCCCTCGCACCTTGAACCTGTGTCCCCAAGTAATTGACTCCTCTGCACTGGGAAAAAGCCTCATACATTTCACTCTATCCATGCCATTCACAATCGTATAGACTTCTACCAGGTTGCCCCTCAACCTCCTGCATTCTGGTGAAAATGGACCCAGTTTATCCAAACTTTCTTCATAGCTAAAATTCCCCAAAGCAGACAACACCCTGGTAAGCCTTTCCTGTATTCTCTCCACAGCATCCGCATCCTTCTGGTAGTGTAGTGACCAGAACTGTTAGCAAAAGCTGTAATTTTCTTTCCCCCTAGAGGTCACAAGAATATTAGAAAGAATATGATTTGTATCATCGATAGTCACAGATGAGGTGCTGGAAAACTGGAGGTTGGCTACCGTGGTGCCACTATTTAAGAACGATGGTAAGGTAAAGTCAGAGAACTACAGACTGCTGAGCCTGACATCAGTGGTGGACAAGTTGTTGGAGGAAATCCTGAAAGGCAGGACTTAACAAGTATTTGGAAAGGCAAGGACTGATTCGGGATAGTCAACACGGCGTTGTGGATGGGAAATCATGTCTCACTAACTTGACTGAACTTTTTTTAAAGTAGTAACAAAGAGGATTGATGAGGGCAGAGTGGCGCACTTGATCTATATGGACTTCGACAAGGTTCTCTGGATAGACACGTTAGCAAGGTTCAGTCACATGGAATGTAGGGAGAACTAGCTATTTGGATACAGAACTGGCTTGAATGTAGAAAACAGAGGGTGGTGGTGGAGGGTTGCCATTCAGACTGGAAGCACAGGGCCCATGGTGGACAGATGGAAACTGAGTTGCACCAGAAGCCATATTCATAAGCATGCAGGGTTCTCAGATTGTTTTTGGGCCTGAAGAAGTTCAAGAGATTGGGAGAGGTGTGGCCATGGCAGGAATTGAAAATGGGTTTATTGTACCAGCAGCCAATAGAGATCAGAAAGCTCAGGAGTGACGGGTGAAGATCAAAATATTGCATTTTAATTAGCTTACCAACATTTTCTGGCCATGACTGGAAAGCAAAGTGCCAACCCCTTAGAAAAGCAGGCAAATAGAAATCAAAAAAAGGGAAAGAACTAAAGATGATTCATTTCGATTTGAATTATTCTTCTAATTTCAAGAAGGTGAATGGGCAAAACCTGGCATCTAATTATATAACAGATATAAACACAACATCCTAAAAACACAGAAGTCCATGCAAGCAGTTTAACTTCGAAGGAAGAGGAAATCGACATGAAAGCAAAGGCTTTCCTAGATTTCCTCAAAATTGACATCTGTTCTTGTAGCTACATGATAACACAAGGAATGATGCCACAATTGTTGGACTGATAATACAACTTAATCGTTTCCACATTAATTATGTGCACTAATTCCATCATAGATTTGCAAGCACATTATGTTAAAAAAAAACAAATACTGGGAACCAGTGAAGCAGTGGTGACTCTCAGGGCACAATATCGAAGACCAGCTGGATCAAAATTGGTGGGTGGAAAGTCTTTACTAAGTGCAGTTTAGAGATGTGATCAATAAGTTTTTTGAAACTGCAGGATATTCTACTTCATTTTTGTACAATATAAATCAATGGAAAGGAGGAAAAAGTTCCTTTCCTGAAAAACAAAAACAAAAAAAAAATCATTTGCATCTTGTCAATACAAATTCAGAGAAAAAGAAAATAAACAAGAATTTGCGGCAAAGAAAAGTAACAAAAAAAATTGTTTTGTCTGTTGCATTAGAGAGGTTGGAAAAGCCACTGGGCTGTCACCACGGCTCTTCTTTGAAGGTTTTTCTCTAGCTAAGTGAGCAGTTAGTCCTTGGTTTAATGTCTCCTCCAAAAGATGATGCATGCACTTACATAATTGTGGAGAGAAGTGTCAGTCTAGTTCCTGTGCTTGTGGTTTTATCCTACAAACATCTGAATCAGAGATGAGATAACTAACAACTGAGCAGTGACCGAGATAAATGAAATGCCAAGGATTACACAAGACTGCCTTCAATACTGACAGCAAGATTGAGCAAACCAAATAACTAAGACTCTTGCTTCATTCCAAAAATGCACATATTCCATCAATGAGTAACAACATAAAAAGGAAGCATCAAACTGAAGAATTGTTTCACTGCACAATAATTGCATGAAAACTGGAAATGTTCAAACTCACCTGCAGTGACATCTCAATTATCATCATCAATTTCTTAATACCAATCCATACATTGTTTCCCTTCACATGCTGTGTGATCCTTGCTCGTTCGCGATCATCAAACCTGCCAAGAAGCTGTAAAAATAAGTCAATTTAATTCTCATTAAATAAAGTCTCTTTTCTCCATCATAAATTGGTCTTTTACTGGGGTGTAATTCCACTGATGCTAGCACTGCCCTAGCCCCCTGCACCTTTTAAATGAGAAAGCCCAATGACCATCTGCATTGCACTCACTGTAGAAGACATCTCACCACTCTTCATTCAACTCTTGGTCAAGATCCACACTGCAGAATTTCCCATAAAAGGTACCATGGGACGCAAGCCTGGCTGTTTTCCTCTCCTCATTTGAAGTGTAATGGCCTTTAAGTCAGCTGAGTACTAATCATGGGTCAGTTGACCAACTGAACCATGAAGGCCTGCATGGTTTAACTACTGCCATAACAAGCTAACTCATGTGGTAATAATAAAGAAATATAGTATGCAAAATAATTGAATGAATATATGCTACAGTTAACATATATCAATTATATACCATATGATGTACTAAATTTACACCAATGTAAAGCTATAACAATGAGATAGCAAAGGTAGTCCACCCACATAAGCATGTGACTAAGTACCATAGTATCAGGATGGGTTAACCATGAACAGTTACGGCCATTTTGATTTGAAACTGGTCCAATGGTACTGATGTAATAGAAAAATCATTTTAAAAATATATTGGCAACTATATTTCCTTTAAAAGTATCAATTGACATTAAGTACATTCTCTCAAAGGAATAAATTATTGATTGTTGGAGTTAAATGACATGCAACTTAACTAGAGGCGACACAGTACATGAAAGCAGCAGTGATAAAAGAAAATCCAAGTGTTTGGTAATCTGTTCAAGTTCTTGCTAAAGTAATCTGACCCATGGTACATTAGATGGGAGGCATTTGGCCAAATATATATGCTTCCTAAATTCAAGATATCCCAAACATAATTTTCTAGAAAAAAGTAAATTACTTTCAGTTACAACGTGTATTACACTTTGACACAGAGACAGATTTAGAAGACTGCACATACACAATCAGGCTCCCAACGTTACCAAATTCCAAAGTTATCCCAAAGTGTCGGAAAACAAGCCCCTTTGCTGGCTGCAGAGGCTTCCTAACAAAAGAATTCTTGGTGTAGATGCACAGTAAGAAAAAAACCATAACCCTGCATCAACATGCAATCTTTTACAAGAGAAGCCTTCAGACTACTCGTTTAGGAATCTGAAAAAACATCAATCCCAGCTGAAGGTTGTAGAACCTAGTTGATACAATTTTACTCTGCATCTAGCTATGCTAACTCTGACCTAAGAACTACTTTTCTTTAACAATTGCCCAAATGCTTCTTTACCTCAATCTCAACTTCACTATCTGAATGCATCCAACAACTTACAAAAAGATACCAGAGATGTGACAATTAATTTTCTAACGTTCTTGGAGATATTTATGTCCGTCCAATGAAAGGAGGAATGGGGAGTGGTTAAACATACAAGTTGTGATGTCAATATATTCGTACAGTAAAACGGCCTTCTAGATGATTAACCGAACCTATCACAATTTTACTTTCATTCATTTGTGGGATGTGGGCGTTGCTGGCTTGCCAGAATTTATTGCTCACCCCTAATTGCCCTTGAGAAGGTGGTGGTGAGCTGCTTTCTTGAACCACTGCAGTCCACCTGCTGTGGGATGACCCATAATGCCCTTTGAGAGGGAATTCCAGGATTCTGACCTAGTGACAGTGAAGGAACGGTGATATATTTCCAAATCAGGACGATGAGGCGCTTGGGGGGCAACTTGAAGATGGTGTTCCCATGTATCTGTTGCCCATGTCCTTCTTAGAGGGAAGTGGTTGTGGGTTTGGAAAGTGCTGTCTGAGGATCTTTGGTGAATTTCTGCAGTGCATCTTGTAGATAGTACTCATTTCAGTCACTGAGTGTCGCTGGTGGATGGAGTGGATGTTTACGTATGAAGCGTCAGTGAAGCAGGCTGCTTTGTCCTGAATAATATCAAGTTTCTTGAGTGTTGTCAGAGTTGCACTCATCCAGGCAAGTGGAGAGTATCCCATCACACTCCTGACTTGTGCTGTAGTGGATGGTAGACAGGGTTTGGGCATTCAGAGGTGAGTTACTCACCACAATACTCCTAGCCTCTGACTTGCTCTTGTAGCTACTGTGTTTATGTGGTGAATCCAGTTGCGTTTTTGGTCAATGGTAACCCTGATGGTAGCACCATTGAATGTCAAGGGTCAGTGGATAGATGGTCTCTTCTTAGTGATGGTCATAGCCTGGCATTTGTGTGGCACAAATGTTACTTGCCACTGGTCAGCTCAAGCCTGGATATTGTTCAGATCTTGTTCCCTTTGTACAAGGACTTGTTCGGTGTCTGAGGAGTTGTGAATTGTGCTGAACATTATGCAATCATTGGTAAACATCCCCACTTCTAACCTTATGGAGGAGGCAAGGTCATTAATAAAGCAACTGAAAATGGTTGGGCCTAGGACACTATTCTGAGCAACTCCTGCAGCTAAAATGACTGACCTCCAACAACCTACCTATGTATCAGGTATGACTCCAACTACTGGAGCATTTGCCCTCTGATACCATTAAAAGGGATCAGAAAAAATTTAAGGATGTTGCCAGGGTTGGAGGATTTGAGCTAGAAGGTGGGGCTGAATAGGCTGGTGTTGTTTTCCCTGGAGTGCCAGAGTCTGGGGGGGGGGGTGACCTTATAGAGGTTTATAAAATCATGAGGGGTGTGTCTAGGGTAAAATAGACAAGGTATTTTCCTTGGGGTGGAGATGTCCAGAACTAGGGGGCATAGGTTTAGGGTGAGAGGGGAAAAATTTAAAATGGACCTAAGGGGTAACCTTTTCACGCGGAGGGTGGTGTGTGTATGGAATGAGCTGCCAGAGGAAGTTGTGGAGCCTGGTACAATTACAACATTTAAAAGGCATCTGGATGGGTATATGGATAAGAAGGTTTTAGAGGGATATGGGCCAAGTGCTAACAAATGGGACTTAATTATGTTAGGATATTGAGTCGGTTTGGACGAGTTGGACTGAAGTGTCTTCTTTCTGTGCTATACATGTCTCTGATCAAAGTGCTGAAGCAAAACTGTAATGCCATACTCAGATGAATGCAGCCTTGATGTCAAGGGCTGTCACTCACTTCACCTCAGGAATTCAGCTCTTTTGTCGGTTTTGAACCAAGGCTGCAATGAGGTCAGGAGCCCAAACTGGGAATTACTGAGCAGTTTATTGCTGAGCAGGTTCTGCTTGATAGCAACTGTTGATGACACCTTCCATCAGTTTGTTGATGACCAAGAGTAGACTGATGAAGCAGTAATTGGCTGGGTTCAATTTGTCCTACTTTTTAATGTACAGGACAGACTGGGCAATTTTCCACATTGTCAGTGTTGTAACTGTATTGGAACAGCTTGGCTGTTCTGGAGCACAAGTCTTCAGTACCATTGCCATCAGGGCCTGTAGCATTTGCAGTACCCAGTGTCTCCAACCGTTTCTTGATTTGGTGTGCAGGGAATCCAATTGATTGAGGACTGGTACCTGTAAGGCTGGGAACTGCTGGAGGAGGGCGAGATCGATCTCCCACTAAGCATTCCTGGCTGAAGGTTGCTTCAAAAGCTTCAGCCTTATCTTCTGCACTGATGTGCTGGGCTCTTCTATCATTGGAGATGGGGATATTTGTAGAACAATCTCCCTCAGAGAATTGTTTAATTGTCTACCATCATTCACAACTGGATGTGGCAGGAGTGGTGAGCTTAGACCTGATCCGTTAGCTCTATCATTTGGCGCTTAAGCTATTTGGCATGCAAGCACTCCTGTTTTGTGGCTTCACCAGACTGAGACCTCATCTTCCAGCATTCCTAGTGCTGCTTCTGGCATGCCCCCTTGTACTCTCCATTGAACCGGGGCTAATCCTGTGGCTTGATGCTAATGGGTGGGTGGAAATTATGCTGGGCCATGAGATAATAGATTGAGCTGAAGTACAATTCTGCTCCTGTTGATGGCCCACTGTGCCTCATGAATGCTCAGTCTTGAGTTGCTAGATCTGTTCGAAGTCTGTCCCATTTAGCACAGTGATGGTGCCACACAACTCGATGGAGGGTATTGTCAATGCGAAAGTAGGACTTCATTTCCACAAGGATATGTGGTGGACATTCTTAGCAATATTGTCATGGACAGACATATCTGCACCTGGCACATTGTTAAGGATGAGGTCAGGTGCTCTTCCCTCTTGTTGGTTCTCTCACCACCTGTTGCAGACCCAATCTAGCAGCAATGTCCTTTAGGACCTGACCAACTCAATCAGTAGCCAAGTCACTCTTGGTAATGGACATTGAAATTCCTCATCCAGAGTACATTTTGTGTCCTTGCCAGCCTCAGTGCTTCCTCCAAGTGTTGCTCAACATGGAGGAGTACTGATTAATCAGCTGAGGGAGAATGGTACATAGTAATCAGCAGGAAGTTTCTTTGTCCAAGTTTAACCTGAAGCCATGAGACGTCATGAGGTCCAGAGTCAATGTTGAGGAATCCCATGGCAAGTCCCTCCCAACTGTACACCACTGTGCTATCACTTCTGCTGTCTGTCCTGCTGGTAGGACAGAACATATCCAGGGATGGTGGTGATGGTGATGTCTTGGACATTGTTTGTAAGGTATGATTCCATGAGTATGACTATGTCAGCCTGTTGCTTCAGTAGTCTGAGAGAGAGCTCTCCCAATTTTGGCACTAGTTCTTAAATGTTAGTAAGGAGGACTTTGCAGAGTCAACAGTGGTATTTCTGCCATTGTCTTTTCTGGAGCCTAGGTCAATGCCAGGTGACCTGTCCAGTTTCATTTCTTTGAGACCTTGTAGCGATTAGTACAACTGAATTGCTTGCTAGGCCATTTCAGAGGGCAATTAGAGTCAATCACATTGCTGTGGGTCTAGAGTCACACGCAGGCCAGACCAGGTGAGGATAGCAGATTTCCTTCCCTGAAGGACATTAGTGAACCAGTTGGGTTTTTCCAACAATTGACAATGGTTTAATGATCATCACAGTAGATTCTTAACTCCACAGTACCTTTTATTCCACCATCTGCCATGGTGGGGTTTGAACCTGTGACCCTGTGGGCGGCACGGTGGCACAGTGGTTAGCACTGCTGCCTCACAGCGCCAGAGACCCGGGTTCAATTCCCGCCTCAGGCGACTGACTGTGTGGAGTTTGCACATTCTCCCCGTGTCTGCGTGGGTTTCCTCCGGGTGCTCCGGTTTCCTCCCACAGTCCAAAAATGTGCAGGTCAGGTGAATTGGCCATGCTAAATTGCCCGTAGTGTTAGGTGCAGGGGTAAATGTAGGGGAATGGGTTTGGGTGGGTTGCGCTTCGGCGGGTCGGTGTGGACTTGTTGGGCCGAAGGGCCTGTTTCCACACTGTAAGTAATCTAATCTAAAAAAAAATAAGCTGAGTTTCTGATTTAACAGTCAAGCAATAAAACTACTCAGCCACCATGAGGTTAATGATTACTTTCAATTCAATCATGAACATGGATCCAATTTAATCAAATGTAGTTTACCCCAGATTAAACTTGCAGAGAGGATTAAACATAATGGAATGCCCATAGACCAGCATTACTAAATGAACATCTTGGGCTACGTAAATGACTCTGGGGGAAATCCCTGCATCTTAATGATATTAAAGCTTTTTAATTTCTGGTTTGTAATGTAATAACTGCAAAATTTATATTAAGATGGTAAGTGAAATCCTGCCTTCCCCTTCATTGTAGTCTCAGTAATGAGTGCTGTATTAGACAGTTTATTCTGATTACTGTGGCTGAGAAACAAATGCATATGCTTTCACAACCTTTGCCATCATCTCAGAACTATGGTATTAAAAATGACTCATTTAGTGTCAGCCAGCACTTTTGACATGTATGGAGAACAAGACCATACCTTGGACAATGTGAATTTGGAACATCCTCATCTATGCCAAACATGCACATTTTAAAAAATCCTTCTGTGGGTGTGGACTGAATCGGCTCGCTTTCTCTTTAGCATTAGTATCCCTACAGTGTCCCAACAGGTCCACACCAACCCTCCGAAGAATAACCCACTCAGACCCATTCCCGACCCTAGATTTACCCCAGGCTAATAACCTACACTATCAGCAATTTAGCATGGCTAATTCACCTAACCTGCACATGTTTGCATTGTTGGAAGAAACCGGAACACCTGGAGGAAACCCACACAGACATAGGGAGAATGCGCAAATTTCACACAGAGAGTCGCCTGCGATTGGAATCCTTGTGCTGTGAGGCAACAGTGCTAACCACTGAACCATCGTGCTGCACTCAACTAATAAGTTAGCCTTATTGCCAGCCTCTAACTGCCCTTGAGAAGGTTGTGATAAGCCTGCTTTCTTGAACCACAGTGCACCCATGCTCCTGCAAGGGACAAAGTTCAGGATTTTGACACTAAAAGAATGACAATATAATTCCAAGTCAGGGTGGTGCGTGGCTTTGAGGGGAGCATACAGGTGTTGGTGTTCCATTGTCCTTCCAGTTGGTGGAGGACAGGTGTTTGAAAATTGCAGTCAAGGGAGCCTTGATGAATTAATGTACTGCATCTTGTAGATGGTGCTCACTGCTACCACTGTATGCCAGTGGTGGAGGTTGAAGGTGGTGGATATGACACTAGTCAAGTGTGGGCCCTAAAGGTCAAATACAAGCACTGGTGAGATGAGATCCTTAGGTGGCTCATAATTGGTCACATATGGGTCTCAACTTGTCTAGGGCCAGGGAGGCTGCCACTCACCTTACCCACCCAAACTTAATTGGGGTGAGTGAGGGATGTGGTGGAATCTGCACTCCACAAATCTGAACCAACTAAATGGCAGTACACATGCCTACTTTGCAGCCCACTCCCAGGGTCATTAAATTCCACCCATTCAGAAAATTCCCATGTACCATATGCTGAGCAACTCATTTGCCATCCTTTCAGTTTATGAACACAAGGATTTAGACACACAGAAAGACAGAGGCACAAATCAATAAACAGAAGTTTCAGTGCCTAAGAATGCAGGGGTATAGCTGAAACTTAATATATCAAGCAAGATGCCAATGACATGGGGAAGTGCATATCTATTGCGTTACTATAAGAAGAAGTGCACTTGTTCTTATAATGTGAACCCCATCAGCAACTACTTAACCATGAAAGTTATTTTCAGTATTGCTGAAGTGAAGGGAAATAAAGATTTTTTAAAAAAATAAGTGTTACTGGCTGCAATCTAAGTACCATGAAAGAGTGACAAAAGCAGGTTCAGTTGTGTTTTTAAACTGGGAAACAATCGGATAAACATCCGAAGAAAAGAAAAATTGCGAGGCTGCAGGAAAAAAAGAGTAGGAACAAGATTAATTGATCTTCAGACAGCGAGCACACACACAATGGACCAAATGGTCTCTTTGTAGGCTGTAAATTATGATCCTACTCTATTAGTTTCTAACATTCATCTTCTCATATTCTCTGTAAAGATATGCTTACCTCTAAAGCTTCCATCAACTGTTGCCCTGTGCTTATGTTTGGAATATGGATGCTGGTACTGAAAACGTCCATCATCTCCATCTCTTGAAGAACATCTTTACGACTGGTCGTTCCAATGATTAACAACTTACGGCTCTATAAACAATAATACAGGAGACAATGATAAGCAATAAGTGAATCAGCGACAAGTCAGACCCCTTCAGAAAGTCATATTATGATCAAAGAACGCTATTTTCTTCCCAACTGGACCAGAATTAAAATTGAAAAATTCCACCAGGGTCATGATTCTTCATAAGGAAATTGACCAGAAATCATATTCTATTCAGCTGTGGGATGTTACCAATTGGAAATTCAGTTCTGTTTGTCACCTCTTCTCATTATCCAGTGAACAGTGTCAGTAACTGGAACAACTCGAGTATCTTTGCAGTCATTAATTCAGAATATGACAGAACGAGCTGACCAGAGTAATTGGTAGTCTGGTCCTGCAGACACGGTGGGCGGCACGGTGGGCGGCACGGTGGCACAGTGGTTAGCACTGCTGCCTCACAGCGCCTGAGACCCGGGTTCAATTCCCGCCTCAGGCGACTGACTGTGTGGAGTTTGCACGTTCTCCCCGTGTCTGCGTGGGTTTCCTCCGGGTGCTCCGGTTTCCTCCCACAGTCCAAAGATGTGCAGGTCAGGTGAACTGGCCATGCTAAATTGTCTGTAGTGTTAGGTAAGGGGTAAATGTAGGGGTATGGGTGGGTTTCGCTTCGACGGGTCGGTGTGGACTTGTTGGGCCGAAGGGCCTGTTTCCACACTGTAATGTAATCTAATGTAATCTAATCTAATCTACTCCATCCCACCACACACACTATACATCCTCACCATCCCAAGTTCAAAGTCTTGAAACCTACAAGTTGTGGCAAACCATGGGAGCCGATATAAAGCTGATCACTCCAAGGCATTTTGATTTTTGGCATTCTCAAATCTGTTACTTAGAAACCATTGAGTGTTGTAGTCCTGAATAGAACAAATTCTTGGACAAGTCTTACATCTCCAAATTTCAAAGATATCATAAACTTCTTGCATTGCAAAGACCAGACTTCAATAGCACTGCACTGGCTATAAACTAGATTGCTGGAAAAGCGCAGCAGGTCAGGCAGCATCCAGGGAACAGGAGAATCGACGTTTCGGGCATAAGCCCTTCTTCAGGAATGGGGAAAGTTTGTCCAGCAGGCTAAGATAAAAGGTAGGGAGGAGGGACTTGGGGGAGGGGCGTCGGAAATGTGATAGGTGGAAAGAGGTCAAGGTGAGGGTGATAGGTCAGACTGGGGTGAGGGCGGAGAGGTCGGGAAGAAGATCTCAGGTTAGGAAGGCGGTGCTGAATTTGATGGATTTGACTGAGACAGGGTGGGGGGAGGGGAAATGAGTGGGAGGGGGTAGCTGAAACGCTACTTGCGGAGCATTTCAGAGAACACCTCTGGGACACCCGGACCAACCAACCCAACTACCCTGTAGCTCAACGTTTCAATTCCCCCTCCCACTCCACCAAGGATATGCAGGTCTTTGGACTCCTCCATCGTCAGACCACAACAAAACGACGGTTGGAGGAAGAACGCCTCATCTTCCGGCTAGGAACCCTCCAACCACAAGGGATGAACTCGGATTTCACCAGTTTCCTCATTTCCCCTCCCCCCACCCTGTCTCAGTCAAATCCATCAAATTCAACACCGCCTTCCTAACCTGAGATCTTCTTCCCGACCTCTCCGCCCCCACCCCAGTCTGACCTATCACCCTCACCTTGACCTCTTTCCACCTATCACATTTCCGACGCCCCTCCCCCAAGTCCCTCCTCCCTACCTTTTATCTTAGCCTGCTGGACAAACTTTCCTCATTCCTGAAGAAGGGCTTATGCCCGAAACGTCGATTCTCCTGTTCCCTGGATGCTGCCTGACCTGCTGCGCTTTTCCAGCAACACATTTCCAGCTCTGATCTCCAGCATCTGCAGACCTCACTTTCTCCCCTATAAACTAGATTGGTTCGTGAAAGGTGTAGCACAAATGCATAATCTTTTTTCTATTTTAAGGATCTGAAAACATTCTCACCATTAGTATCAGTCACTTGAGTATATCTGAAAAGTAACTCTATCTGGTGAACAAAATATGGTCGCTTCAAATGCTGGGAATGTAAAAAGTAATAGGATTTGATATCAAAGCCATTACAAACACAGTTGATGGATTTCATCAGTCAAGCAATGATTTTTTTTTGTGGACACAAGTAACTAAAGTGTGCTTGATTACAGTTCAGCCAGTATGTTTCCAAACCTAGAAAAATGAAAATCACAGTCACTCTAATTAATACGCTTTCTCTTTTTATTTAAAATCAGATGCCCGGTTAACATGCATTTTTGATTCTGGATACTCTGAACACTTTCAACACTTAGTGAGCTACAAATTTTAAGTGTACTAGTACACTGGTGAAGGGCTTATGCCCGAAACATCTACTGTCCTGCTCCGCAGATGCTGCCTGACCTGCTGTGTTTTTCCATTGCCACCCTTTTCGACACCAGTAGGAAAGAGCATTTGGCAGAGTTTTCATGGTTTGCTGTTAGCAGTAACAGGTGAATAGCAAGGATCTGTATTAGGATAACTCTCTGACAGTCCTGTTAGCATGGAAACTTCCCAGAGGTAGAACTGGTTGCCACTGAACAGAAGGTGGAAGAGTTTTCAAATTGCTGAGTGTCTCCTCAAGGGCATTTTCCCAGCTCAGAGAAGTACTTGCGTATGAAGGCCTCCACTTTCACAGAGGTAGCCTGTGAGCATGTGGGGGCTGAGGCTAGAGACTCCATGCATCAAACAGGGGAATCCGTGGGCAGGTAAGGCTGTTCAGTGGCCCCAAAGAACCATCAGAAGTGACTTTACAGCTTAATACAATTGGCTCTGAGAATCTTTATTTTAATGCTTAACTCTCCAAGCTTCTTAACAAGAATAATACCTGGAAATGGACAAGTTATGTCATGTGGAAAGGTTGAGCAGGCGAGGCTTATATCGGCTAGAGTTTAGAAGAGTAAGAAGCAGCTTGATTGAAACACAAGATTCTAAGGAGTCTTGACAGGATGCACGTGGAAAAATTGGGACAGACTTTGAACAGATCCAACTATTCAAGACTGGGTACCTACGAGGTGCTGAGAGTCATCAACAGCAGCTGAATCATATTCCAACACAATCTGCAAACTCATGGCCTGGCATAATCCAGTCTCAACCATTACTATCAAGCCAGGGGGTCAACCCCTGGTTCCAAACAGAGTATAGGAGGGCATGCCGGGAACAGCACCAAGCATATCTAAAAATTAGGTGTTGACCTGGTCAAGCTACAAGCAGGATTACTTGTGTACCAAACAACATAAATTGCAAATGATAAGTACAGCTAAGTGAGCCCACAATCAACAGATCAGATCTTAGCTCTGCAGTTCTGCCACATCCAGTCATGAAAGGTGGTGGATGATTAAACAACTCATGAGAATAGGCTCCACAAATTATCTCATCCTCAATGATGGAAGAGCCCAGCACTACACTGCAAAAGATAAGGCTGAAGCATTTGCAACAATCTTTAGGCAGAAGTGCCAGGTAGTGATCACCAGGAAGGTGATTCATTTCAGCCTCTTCCACTGGCTCCCAGTATCACAGTCTCCAGCCAATTCCATTCACCCAACATAATATCAAGAAATGGTCAGACCCACTGAAAAGGCTATGAGCCTTCCAATATTCTGGTAATAGTATTGAAGACTTGTGCCCCAGAACTTGCTGCACCCCTAGCCAAGCTGTTTCAGCACAGTACAACACTGGTATCTACCCACAATGTGGAAAGTTTTCCAGATATGCTCTCCACATGAAAAGTAGGACAAATCCAACTCAGCCAATTACTGCCCAATCAGTTTACTCTCAATTATTAGTAAAGTGTTGGAAGGTGTTATCAACAGTATTGTTGAAACTTTATTGCTGGAACAGCACAGCAGGTCAGGCAGCATCCAGGGAACAGGAGATTCGACGTTTCGGGCACAGGCCCTTCTTCAGGAATTTATCAACAGTATTTCCAAGCAGTACCTGTTTAGCAACAACCTGCTTACTGACACCTAATTTGGGTTCCGCTAGGGTCATCGGTCCCTTACCTCATTACAGCCTTGGTTCAAACATGGACAAAAGAGCTGAATTCCAGAAGCACGGAGAGAGTGACAGCCCTTGACATCAAGACCATATTTGACTTGATGTGGCATAAAGTAGCACTAGCTTAACTGGAAACAATGAGAATCAGGGGTTAAACTTTCCATTAGCTGGAGTCATAGCTGGCATGTAGGAAGATAGTTATGATTTTTGGACATCAGTCATCTCAGTTCCAGGACATTCCTGTAGAAGTTCTTCAGGGTACTGTTCTCCGCCCAACTATCTTCAGTTGCTTCACTAATGATCTGCTGTCCATCATAAGAACAAAGGTGGGGATGATTGAACGATGTTCAGCATTATTCACAACTCCTCAGACAGTGAAGCAGTCCATATTCAAATCCAACAAGATCAGGACAATATCCAGGCTTGGGTTGACAGGTAGCAAGTAACATGCCAGACAAATGCCAGGCAATCTACATTTAAGACAGTCTAACTATTGTTCCTTGACATTTCAATGGCAGTACCATCAATGAATCCTACACTATCAACATCCTGGAAGTTACGGTTAACCATAAACTCAATTGGATTCGGCAGAGACTACAACAACAGGTTACAGCTAGGACTACTACAGCAACTAACTCACCTTGTGACTCTCAAAAGCCTGTTGGCCATCTACAAGGCACAAATCAGGATGACAGAACACTCCCTACTTAAGAGTGTGCGTAGCTCCAAAGCACCATCCAGCTCGACACTATCCAGGATGGGCCAATGGGCTGAGAAGTGGCATATGGAGTTTAATTCAGATAAATGTGAGGTGCTGCATTTTGGGAAAGCAAATCTTAGCAGGACTTATACACTTAATGGTAAGGTCCTAGGGAGTATTGCTGAACAAAGAGACCTTGGAGTGCAGGTTCATCGCTCCTTGAAAGTGGAGTCGCAGGTAGATAGGATAGTGAAGGCGGCTTTTGGTATGCTCTCCTTTATTGGTCAGAGTATTGAGTACAGGAGTTGGGAGGTCATGCTGCAGCTGTACAGGACATTGGTTAGGCCACTAACCAATGATTTACAAGGATGTTGCCAGCGTTGGAGGATCTGAGCTACAGGGAGAGGCTGAACAGGCTAGGGCTGTTTTCTCTGGAAAGTCGAGGCAGAGGGGTGACCTTATAGAAGTTTACAAAATTATGAGGGGCATGGATAGGATAAATAGACAAAGTCTTTTCCTTGGGATCGGGGAGTCCAGAACTAGAGGGCATAGGTTTAGGGTGAGAGGGGAAAAGATATAAAAGAGACCCAAGAGGCAACTTTTTCACGCAGAGGGTGGTACGTGTATGGAATGAGCTGCCAGAGGATGTGGTGGAGGCTCGTTCAATTGCAACATTTAAGAGGCATTTGGATGGGTATATGAATGGGAAGGGCTTGGAGGGATATGGGCCGGGTGCTGGCAGGTGGGACTAGTTTGGGTTGGGATATCTGGTCGGCATGGACATGTTGGACCGAAGGGTCTGTTTCCATGCTGTGCATCTCTATGACTCTAAGCAGGCTGCTTAATTGGCACCACATCTGCAAGTCTCCACCACTGATGCTTAAGATCAACAATGTGTATTACCTAGAAGGTGCACTGCAGAAATGCAAAGATCCTCAGACAGCACCATTCAAATGCATGACTATTTCTGTCCAGAAAGACAAGGGCAGCAGATATATGGGAACACTATATCTGCAAGTTATTCTGCAAGGCATTCACCATCCTGACTTGGAAATATATTGTTGTTCTTTCATTGTTGCTGGGTAAAAGTTCTGGAATTCCCTTCATAACAGTATCGTGAATTACCCGTAACACATGGACCTCAGCACTTCAAGAAGACAACTCATCATCTTCTCAATGGTGACTAGAGACCGGTACTTAAATCCTTGCCAGCCAGCAATACCCATACCCCATGACAGAATTTAAAAAACAGTTTCGTATTTGGGAGAATATAGAAGTAGGGTCACCCATTTAAGTCATAAATAAAATGCATGTTTTTCCTCTTAGAGAGCTGCGGGTCTTTGGAAATTTCCTCCTCAAAAATGATGGAAGCAGAGTCTTTGAACATTTTTAAGGCACTGGTGAATACATTCTTGATAATCAAGAGAGTGAAAGGTTATCAGGGCCAGGCATAGGTGTGAAGCAGCCTGATTAGTCATGATCTTATTGAACAGCAGAAAATGCTTAAGGGCCAGTGGTCTACTCTGCATCCCAATTCATATGTATTGTCAGAAGCTGTCTCACTGGTACCCATTTCTCTCCTGGGGCTGCTCAGAATCAAGAGTGGCCAGTTTCCACCTGCCATCCTTAAAAGGACAGCGAGCTCTGAGTCAGTCATCTCAAGGAAAACAGCTGAGCCAGTCCTGCTGTTGACAAGTGCCAGTCCTCTACTTTATTCCAAAAATTAGGTACCTGCCTGTTTAGTCACATTTCAGAAGAATGAAAGGCAGCTTGGATGGTGTTGCTTGTTTATTTCAAGGCGGCAAAGAAGATAAAAAAGATATAACTATGTACATGTGTAAAAGTCATGATTATATTGGTAACTGAATCAGAACATTGAGAGTTTGAGTCTCACTCCAGAGATGAGCACACAGCCCATCACTTCAGAGCAGGCACGTGTGTGAGTGCTAAATAGTTAGACTCACCAGCTTCCAGCTGAGATGTCAAACCAAGATTACCCTGCTTGAATGGGCATAAATGATCACATGGCACCATTTGAACAGCAGAGATGGAGCCTTGGCAATTGTTTATGCCCTGTTTGTCATTACTGCAATGGTGGAGGTCACATTCACTGCCCATGAAGTTGCACACTGTATTAAAGAATTGGAGCAGGTAGAGAAATTTATCTTCACGTTTTTAAAATCAATTCAATTAAAACCCTGGTATTTCAGCATTTCCCAAAGCTCCATTTCAATATTTATCAGCCCTGCCCCTCACCCTTCATGCTTTCCTTCCAATCACTTTCAGTCACATTCCATTGCTGTTCAATGTTCACGGAGCTGTGGAGATGAGAGTAGGGAAATGACCGTCCCAGGCAATGACCTGAGCAGCGGGAGGCCTGAGCAGGCGGCAGCTAGTGCAGTGGCAACTGGAGCAAAGCAGGGCAGGGACCAAGGTGGGGCAATGAGCCAAAAAGGCATTGCAGTGCCGAGTAGAGTGATTGGCATGGCAATGTGACTGCAGCAGGGACCAGACTGGGACAGTGACTGGAATGCAGAATGCAATGTGATGAGAGGTTCCTTGTGTGAAGGGGCAGCACGGTGGTTCAGTGGTTAGCACTGTTGCCTCACAGTACCAGGGTCCCAGGTTCAATTTCAGCCTCGGGCGACTGTGTGGAGTTTGCACATTCTCCGTGTCTGCATGGGTTTTCTCCGGGTGCTCCAATTTCCTCCCACAGTCCAAAGATGTGCAGGTTAGGTGAATTGGCCATGCTAAATTGCCCATAGAGTTTGGTGCACTAGTCAGAGGAAATGGATCTGGGTGGGTTACTCTTCGGAGGGTCAGTGTGGACTTGTTGGGCCGAAGGGCCTGTTTTTACACTGTAGGGAATCTAGCCTAATCTAATCTAACAGTTATGACTGGCACTGCTCATGTGCCTATGAGTGGACAACAGCATTGATTGGATTAGTCTAGAGAGAAGGACATGAACTCAAATGGGTCTAACAGCCTTCTTCTGTCAGAATAATACTATGGCTGTAATCATGCAATAACAGACGTGAGTTATTAAATCAGAATAGACATTAACTCAGATAATTTAATATTTCTGCAGAGAACAGACTGGAAGATATGAAAAAGATATTTTTGTATATTTGTTTGGGCCTTATGGTCCCAACCTGGAACTATTTGGTTTTTTTTTTAAATACTGATGTGGAGATGCTGGTGTTGGACTGGAGTGGACAAGGTCAGAAGTCACATGACAACAGGTGATAATCCAAGAGGTTTATTTGAAAGCACAAGCTTTTGGAGCACTGTCCCTTCATTAACTCACGAAAGGGCAGCACTCTGAAAGCATGCGATTTCAAATAGACCTGTTGGACTATAACCTGGTTTTGTCTGACTTCTGACCTTTTCTCATATTGAGGGACTCTTCTAGCTAGTAAAACTGCCCCTGATGTTGTTCCATTGATGGAAGAAGGACACCGATATCAGTCTTTTGCGAGAAATAATGACTGTTTCAAGGTTTAGCTGGGAAATCAACATCAACAACAGCCTCACTCTAGCGGATGTGACAGCATAAAAGTTAAGGAACAGATGCCAGACACACACAATGCGATATGATCTTGGAAGGCAATTTTTATGTTAATATACCAAAGTAGGATTTACACTAGCAACTTTGCTCTTTAGGCATATGGATTGCAACAATGGCAGGAAGAATGCCAATCTCAAATTGTTTATTTATTAAACAGTTAAAAAGCAACAAAGAAAAGCTACAGATGTGTCTAGTGACACTGATGTTTTGAAACCCACATTGAACAAAGTACGACTGCATTAAAGTGGTGTTGTCCTGCAACAAGCTGGCCATTTTGTGGTTGGGGAGAGGGAGGGAAAGAAAGAGGAGATGAGGGTAATTTAAATTCACTCCACATTTGCTAAATCCACCCTATTTAATCAACATTGTCCCTCTATTCAGATTCAACTTGGGCCTTGACTCAAATATGTTAGAATAGAAAATCAGCTTGAAAAAGAGCAGTACTGTATCTGCATCTCCCCACCCCCAATCTAAACACTTTGTAAATTCTTTTACTGTGGTCTAAACTACAATTACAGGATTAAGAGGGTTTTTCAATTCATGCTACCTGTGGTGTGTTAAATACCCTGATAGCTCAGAGAAGCTAACCGATAGGGACTTCAGGCCTTTTTTCTCCTGCTGCCCACCTTCTTCAACCAACTATAATAGTGATGCATTGAATCCAGGGATACCTTTGAAATACATATGTAGCATATACCATAGGATTTAACCCCATCCATTAATGTAGAGAAAGCTGCCATACCATTGCAACAATACTGTAACTGTGCAAACTCACTCGCGTGCAAAGGCTTCAAAGTTCAATTTATGATTAAGTTTCTGCAGTTCAGCAAGGCCTGGTTTATACTGATAATCCTGCGAAACAGTACTGGGGCTATGTCTATGTTTCCAAAAAATAAATGCAGCAGCAGTAACATTCCTTCCATGGCCCATACTGCCCTCATTCTTGAGGTTGGAGTAAAATCCACTGTTTTGGTTGATCTGAGGGCTTCTAGATTCAGCAGCTCCATTTAATCAATCTTGAAGCACCATCAAAAAAGAAAGCCTGTCACCTACAGCAATGCCAGACAGTAAAGCAACACACGAATTGTACTAAATTTGTCAGCTATGCTCAGTTTTTGGGAATCAGTAGATTATAGGGTCAAGTCCCATTTCATAGATCTGAGACTATAACCTGGACTGACACAATGTAGGGAGCACTGCACAACTGGAGATGTGTTAAAGGGCTGGCATTAATTAAGGACTCTTTTGTCCTCTTAGATAAAAGTAAAATATTCCATTTCAAAGGTACACATGGGAGTTCTTCCCACTGTTGGTTCCTGAAGTGGGGGCAAGAGTTACATGTGGTAGGTGTGCCAGAAAGACAACAGCATTGCACCAGGAAAGGACTGGGCGTTGGGACAATATTTATTCTTTAAACAACATTACCAAACAGATTATCTGGTCATTACCTCATTGCTGTTTGTGGGAACTGGCTGTGTGTAAACTGACTGTCACGATTCTGGTGTTACAACGGTGACTACACTTGAAAAGTATTTCAAGTGTTTCAGTGTTTGGGACATCCTGAAGTTTTGAAAAGGGGCTTTGTGAATACAAGTTTTTCTTTGCTATTTAAGACAAAAGTGGAAATCTCGGTGGTTGTTAAAAGAAAACAAATCCTTCTGATACTTTTTACCATTATCCTATATAGTTGAAGCTTTTCATGAAGCTGATTTTTACAATACACAAAGTAATGTTAATACTGAAGAACAAAACACTTTTTCCTCCCTGGGAACCCTGCATTTGTGTTCTGTGGTCATGACCTGATATTTCTTCTACACCACTTGGACCATGCGAAAGATAAATAAACCTCGAAAAGAAAAATCTCCCACTCAACAACTGCTTCTTACTGCTTTTGGGTGAGATTATCACTCCTTGTCCTGAGACTGTCCAAATTAATTTTATCTGGGAGAGTCTCGGTAAAACAAATAAGATGTTGTAGGTGTGGTTGAATTTCAAATTGCAGCTCAGAAGGGCATAAATTTGCAAAATCTCCAGTTCTTTCACACCTTGCATTTTTAAGTCTCTTTAAACCACACAGAGATATTACAGAGTGGTATTTATATTGTATTAATTTACTTTGCCACAAACAAGTCAGAGACTTCTTCAGAACCATGATTTTATTCACTGTTTACTGATCTAATTCTGGAACAAGACTGTAGCACAGCCAAAGTCTATTCCCATGGAGTAAGAGAACAATTCAACATAGCTATTCTATTGCAGCTCCTAGCTGCCAGAAGTTGGTAAGAATGTAGCAGGAACTAAATGTGCCTGGAACAGAAAAGTAAGTAAGGAGACCTACATACAAAATCCTATGGAACACTATTGCTTGCAACTCACTGACTGTCAGCACTTTATACAACTCACGATCTAAGCTCTGTACATATCTAACGTCATAAAAATGCATATTTTTTCAAACTGCAGAAATGGGGTGAAGGTTGAAGCATACAAACAAATCTTCTGCAAATTGTCTGGAGAAACAAAATAGGGTCAACAGGTATACATGTAATTCAGACTTTGAACTTCTATTTCAGTTTACACCAAGTAAACTGGTTATACTAAAATCTTTAAACCAAAAAAAAGGTGAAGCCTTATAATTATAGATTCTTTTTTTAAAAAGAGATATTGAAGTATAGGAAGTGTTGGTTAAGAACTGGTTCCAAGTTCAACACAGAATTTAACCACTCAAATACTTTCAAAACCACTCAAGAATGCCTAAGGCCTTAAAAACAATATTCACTATTATGTGAAGGCATAGTTAAGATGGATAGAACAGTGTTAGCACCTCTTTTTCCTTCCTTACCACCAAACAACCTTAATGCTGTCATTGACTAGTGGCATGTCAGAACTTTTTCCCTCAATTTGTGAACATGGGTAATGCAAAGAGGAAAGATGGTTTTTCATTCACTTCTTAGAAGGTGTTTTAGTTAAAAAAAAGGAAGCAGCTTCCCATTTGCATTCAAGCAAGATACTTTATCTCTCAAATTGCATACAAAGTACAAGCTAATCACAAAAATACTACCCTGTTCTAGCTATTCCCATTACAGGTAGAACCTGGGTTGGGAATGAGTTATCTTCCTCAGTCTATTCCCAAGTTGATTTGTACATATGTTGGAACACAATGCAGGACAACATAAAGCAGCCATTTGTATGTACAGGAATTATTTATATGCTGGATATTTAAAACTACATTCCTTTATAAAATGCATTCATATGCACAGGCTTTCATAAGCTGAACATTCATAAATCGGAGACCTCCTGTACAGTACTATCCTTCCTTTGTTTACGACTGTTTCACAGGACAGTGAGTGACCAGGTGAAGACAGAGCCGAAAATGTGTTGCTGGAAAAGCGCAGCGGGTCAGGCAGCATCCAGGGAACAGGAGAATCGACGTTTCGGGCATAAGCCCTTCTCCTGTTCCCTGGATGCTGCCTGACCCGCTGCGCTTTTCCAGCAACACATTTTCAGCTCTGATCTCCAGCATCTGCAGACCTCACTTTCTCCTCACCAGGTGAAGACATTTGACCTACTGGAAGGAAAATTTCTTCAATGCTATTTTGGACAAGAGAAAGCTCTTCAACAAAAGCACACACAGGCAGAAACATTCAGGAAAGCTGCAGTTAAGGATTGGGGAAACCATTCAATGCAGAGATGCTTCCAAATAAGACTATAAAATGTAATCGCAGAAGGAGGCCACTCAAACATTGGATTCTGCTCTGCCAATCAATGATACTCCTCAACTCCCTTTTCCTGGTCTCTCTCTCTCTCTCTCTCTCTAACCTGTGATTCCCACACCGATTTAAAATCCATCTGTCATAGCCTGAGTACACTTATAAGGATACAATGCCTACAAAATTAGTGGCAAGTCAGAAGATTGACGGTGTCTAAAATCAATCCAAAGAGTAAAAAAAACTAGGAAGGAGAAATTAGATGGAGTAAGTTAATTAAAAATTTTAAAAAAAGCTTCTACAAGTATTTAAAAAGAAAAAGCGTGACAAAGTGACCATGAATTCCTTGCAAGAGAAGACTGGAAAAATTAATAATAGGAAATGAGAAAATAATGGAAGGAACAGGTATTGCATGTCTGCCTTCACAGCAGAAAATACAAAAAAAATTCTAAAACTATTTGAAAATCAAGAGGTAAAAAAGTGAGGGAGGAACTTAAAACAATCACAGGGTAAAGGTACTCAGAGGAATACAGTTAGAAATGAAGGCTGACAAGTCTCCAGAACAACGACAGCCTGCAACCTGGGATAATAAAAGAGGTGGCTGCAGAGGCAGTGCAAGCATCGTTGTGATCTTCTAATCTTTCCTAGATTCCGCAAAGGTCAACAGATTGAAAAGTCACCTTTAATCAGGAGAAGAGTAAGAAAGGAAACAGGAAACCATATGCCACTATGTTAACATTTATCATAGGAAATTATTATTAAGAAAATAGCAATAAGACAGTCAGAAAATCATAACACATCAGGTCAACATAGTTCGTAAGTAACACTTGTCAAGTGTTACTTGAGGTATTTCAGCAAGTAACAAGGAAAATAGAAGAAAGGGAATCTGTAGGAGTGTTATACTTGAATTTCCATAAGGCATTTGAAAAAGTGCCACACCAGATAAGAGCTCATATGGTAGATAGTAATATAATAGCATGGATAGATGACTGTTTAGCTAATGGGAGGCAAATAATAGGAATAAATGCATCATTTGCAGTAGGCAAATAGTAACAGATGCAATGATGAGGGAACAATGCTGGGCCTCAGTTAGTTATAATCTATATAATGACTTGGATGAAGGAAACAATGCACATGAGCTAGCTTTTCTGATAACAGGGATAGGTAGGATGGAGCTGTCAAAAAAGTATTCTATAAATGGAGAGAGATAGGTTAAGTAAGCAGGCAAAAAAATTGGGACTGAATATAATGTGGGAAAAGTGAACTTAGCCATTTTGACAGGAAGAACAGAATTAGAGTATTTTATTTGAATGGAGAAAAACTGTAGAATTGAGAGTCAGAGACACTTGAGTGCCGTGGCACAAGAATCAGAAACAAAGTTAGTATGCAGATACAGGAAGTGATTAGGAAGGCAGATGAGTGGTGGGCATTTGGAACGCGTTACCACCAGAGGTGATAGAGGCAGGCACGGTAGATTCATTTAAGATGCATCTGGACAGATGCATGAGTAGGTGGGGAGCAGAGGGATACAGATGCTTAGGAATTAACCGACAGATTTAGACAGTACATTTGGATCGGCTCAGGCTTGGAGGGCCGAAGGGCCTGTTCCTGGACTGCAAATTTTCTTTGTTCTTTTGTTCTTTGATCAGATGGAATACTGGTGCTTATTGCAAGAAGAACAGTATAAAAGTTGAGAAGTCCTGCTATAGCTGTACAAAGGAGATTCACGAGAGAGGAGCACTTCTTCAAGGGAGGCATCCTTGGAAGAGAAGTCTGTAAGTTAGCTCGCTGAGCTTGAAAGTGTTTTCAGATGTTTCGTCATCATATTAGTATGATGATGAAACATCTGAAAACAAACTTTCAAGCTCAGCGCTGGTGGCATGTCCCACCTCTCTATTTTTAGGTCTTTGTTTCTTAAGGTGGGTGATGTCATTTCCTCTTCTTTTTTTCAGGTAGATAGGATCTAAGTTGATGTATTTATTGATGGAGTTCGGTTAGAATGCCATGCCTCTAAGAATTCTCGTGCGTGTCTTTGTTTCGTCTCTCCTAGGATATGTGGGTTTCCCAGTCAAAGTGGTGCCTCACCTTGTCTGTATGCATAGAAACTAATGATAGTAGGTCGTGCCTTTTGGTGACCCGTTGGTGTTCATGTATCCTGGTGGCAAGTTTCCCGTTTGTTTGTCCGATGTAATTTTTTTTTTAACAATTCTTGCATGGTATCTTGTAAATGACATTAGTTTTGCTTATGGTATCTAATAGATCCTTTAGGTTCATTAGTCGCTTTTAAATGTGTTGCTAGGTTTGTGGGCTACCATGATACCAAGGGATCTAAGTAGCCCGGAAGTCATTTCTGATAAGTCTTTGATATAAGGTAATGTGGCTATATATTTTGGTTGCATTGTGTCTGCTTGTTTGGGTTTGTTTCTGAGGAATCGATGGATTGTGCTCATTGAAAACGTTGTATAGATATTTTACTTTAACTTTTTGTAGTTCTTGGGTGCTGCAGTGTGATATAGCTCATTGAAATAACGTCTTGATGCAGCTCAGTTTGTGGGTGCTGGGATGATTGCTTCTGAAGTTAAGTATTTGGTCAGCGTGTGCTGTTTTTCTGTAGACACTGGTTTGAAGCTCTCCGTTAACTGCACGTTCAACTGTCACATCTAGAAATGAGAGTTTGTCGCCGTTTTCCTCTTTTGTGAATTTTACGCCGGTCAGGATATTGATAGTGTTGTATCTTTCCTCTAATTTGTTCCGTTTTGTGATGACGAATGTGTCATCTACATAGCGGACCCAAAGTTTGGGTTGGACAGATGGGAGGGCAGCTTGTTTAAGTCTCTGCATTACTGGTTCTGCTGTGAGGCCTGATATTGGTGATCCCATTGGTGTTCCGTTGACTTGTTTGTAGATTTCGTTATTGAATGTGAAGTGGGTGGTGAGGCACAGGTCCACTAGCTTGAGGACGTTGCCTTTGCTGATGAAGGTGGTGCTGTCTGGTGTTTGTGGCCCTGGCTTTCCTAGTAGTGATCCTTGGAAGAGACTTCGCGAGAGAGGAAAACTTCTTCAAGGTAGAGTGAGAAGGAGAACTACTTCAAGGTAGAGAGAGATTTCCTGATGAAGGGCTTATGTCAAAAACATCGATTCCCCTGCTCCTTGGACACTGCCTGACCTGCTGTGCTTTTCCAACACCACACTCTCAACTATAGCTGTACAAACCTTATGTAATGTGCATAGTTTTGTTCTTCTTACAAAAGAAAAGAGACAATTGCATTCTTCAGAGAAAGTACACTCAACTGCTTCCTCAGGTTATCTAATTAGGAAAGGCTAGGCAGACTGGTCCTCCATACATTGGAGTTTGCAAAAAAAAAGGTGATCTTATTGAGATACCTTAAAACAATTTAACACAATGGATGCTGAGGGACAGAGACTGAGGTTTAGCCTGTAGAATTCCCTTCCCAGAGAGCTGCAGGACTACGTCATTAAAAAAGGGGAAGATGGTGCAATAACGGTAATGTCACTATAAACGTAAATTTGCCATAGTCCTAAGGAACATTGGGCTGCTCTCTCATTACAGAGAAGACAAGTGGAGATGGTTTAATCTGAGGGTCACCATGCATCTGGGGAGGGGACAGCTTGAGAAGAACAGCCCTTCACTGTAACCTCAGCAAACCAGTAATACAGCTAAATGAACTAACTGGCCCACTGGTAATGTCACTACACTAAATGGAAGCCCAGAGTAATAGCATATGGCATGGGTTTAAATTCCTGAGTGACAGCTGGTGGAATAAACTAAATTAATAAGGCTGGAATACAAGTACGGACTCAAGTACAAGTCAAGGCTCAGCATGAGAACCTTGACAATTACCAATTGTCATAAACATCCTTTAGAAAAGGAAATCTGCCATCCTTGCCAATGTCTGGCCTACATGCAACACTAGATCCACAGCAATATGGTTGAATTTTAACTGCCCTCCAAAATGGTCACTCATTCACACAGTTCAAGTGCAATAAGGGATGTCAGTGATGCCCACATCCAATCAGAAAATGAAAAAAATATATATATTCAAGGCTAGAATAGCTTTTTGATCAATGGGGGACAGACATGAAAGTGGAGTTGAGGCAACGATTAGAACAGCTATGATCATACTGGAGGCCTGTCACCGGCGGTTTGTCGCAAGGATGTGCGCTAGGTCCACTGCTTTTCATAATTTATATAAATGATTTGGATGTGAACATAGCAGGTATGGTTGATAAGTTTGCAGATGACACCAAAATTGGAGGTGTAGTCGACAGTAAAGAAGGTTTCCTCAGCGTACAATGGGACCTTGATCAGATGGGCCAATGGGCCGAGGAGTGGCAGAGGGAATTTAATTTAGGTAAATGAGAGGTGCTGCATTTTGTAAAGGCAAATCACAGTAGGACTTATACACTTAATGGCAAGAGCCTGGGGATCATTGTTGAACAAAGAGTCCTTGGAGTGCAGGTTCAAAGTTCCTTGAAAGTGGAGTCCCAGATCAACAGGATAGTGAAGGCAGTGTTTGGTATGCTTCCCTTTATTGGTCAGTGCATTGAACATAGGAGTTGAGAGGTCATGATGTGGCTGTACAGGACATTGGTTAGGCCACTATTGGAATACTGCATGCAGTTCTGGTCTCCCTGATATAGGAATTATGTTGTGAAACTTGAAAGGGTTCAGAGAAAATTTATAAGGATGTTTCCAAGGTTGGAGGATTTCAGCTACAGGGAGAAGCTGAATAGGCTGGGGCTATTTTCCTTGGAGCGTGGAGGCTGAGGGATGATGTTATAGAGGCTTATAAAATCATGAGGGGCATGGATAGGGTAAATAGTCAAGGATTGGGTGAGTCTAAAATGAGACAGCGTCGGCTAAGGTGAAAGGGGAAGGATTTAAAAGGGACCAAAGGGGCATATTTTTCACACAGACGATGGTGTGTGTATGGAATGAGCTGTCAGAGGAAGTCGTGGAGGCTGTTACAATTACAACATTTAAAAGGCAATCGGATGGGTATATGAATAGTTTGGGTTTAGAGGGATTTGTGCCAAATGTTGGCAAATGGGACTATTTATGATATCTGGTCAGCATGGACAAGTTCGACTGAAGGGTCTGTTTTTGTGCTGTATATCTCTATGACTGTACCACATTGAATTGGGAGGAGTGTGCTCCATGAACTGAATGGCCTACTCCTATATCTTGTTCCTCATGTGCATTAGCACACATTTTCTAACATGAAGGAAAGGCAATCTACCAGGTGATCAGTGTAAATGAAATGCACCCCAACAGGAGACAGCATCTTTGGGATGGTAAATCAAAGAAGTGAGAAGAATAAGAGGCTCCTTTGTTTAGAATTAGAATTCTTCAACAGAGAAGACAGGTACCTTCTCATAAACACATCAGACCTGGCCGAGATACATGCGTTATGACTTTGTTTTCTTTGTGTAGCACACAGGCATAAACTTGAATGGCAAAATTCCTGCAGTTTGGCACCCAACTGGAATCTAAGATTTCGCCCTTAGTGAATGTGTACACATCACCAACCATTAGCTACACCATTGATAATGGGCACTGGAGTGTTGTTCTGATGGCAAGACAAGCTTCGGCTGGTCACAGAGATTTATGAAAAGCGTAATAGAAATGCAGCTTATGCTATTACGAATGAGGACTTGATGTTGTTTTAGTCATTTAGCTCTGCTTTTGATTTCAGGGACCATGTGTAGCTCTCTAGAGTTGCCAACTAATGACAGGACTCAAATGTTAGAATGACACATTGATACTATCTAAGTCAGAAACCCTACAGTTAACCAGCATTTTTCATTTATTAGTATCACCTGTTCACTTTGTGCACTGGATAACACAAATTATACTGAAGTGAAAACCTATTGAAGGTTTAAACAATGAATCAGTTTGTCTGTTTGCATTTCTTTGATTTCTCCTTGCTATTTGTAGTCAATCTCACTTGTATTGCAGTTTTTAACCACCATGTTTAAAGTGAAACCTCCAAGCTCAAGATATCAATATCTATCTCCCTAGAAATCTATCAAAATATAAGGGACAAAAATCTTACAGAGGACATACCCTCACGGCAGCTTCACATGCTGTTCCTCGATTTTGTTTTGTTTCCAGTACCTGACCGAATCATGCACTCAATGCTCATAGACAAAAGGTGGGAATATTTAATTATGGTCCAAGTTCTAATTTTGGCAATAATGAATAATAAAGAACCACAATATGATCCCAGAGTAAACTTGGGATTGGGTGACACGGTGAGTACTTCTGGATTCTGAATGAACACATTAAGCACAAGATGAGCAGAATTCAACAAAAACAGAAATCTTAAATATGGTGGTTATGAAAGGGAGGGAGTGAGGGGGAGGAGAGAGGGAGGGAGTGAGGGGGAGGAGAGAGGGAGGGAGTGAGGGGGAGGAGAGAGGGAGGGAGTGAGGGGGAGGAGAGAGGGAGGGAGTGAGGGGGAGGAGAGAGGGAGGGAGTGAGGGGGAGGAGAGAGGGAGGGAGTGAGGGGGAGGAGAGAGGGAGGGAGTGAGGGGGAGGAGAGAGGGAGGGAGTGAGGGGGAGGAGAGAGGGAGGGAGTGAAGAGAGAGGGAGAGAGTGAAGAGAGAGGGAGAGAGTGAAGAGAGAGGGAGAGAGTGAAGAGAGAGGGAGAGAGTGAAGAGAGAGGGAGAGAGTGAAGAGAGAGGGAGAGAGTGAAGAGAGAGGGAGAGAGTGAGGGGGGAGGAGAGAGGGAGGGAGTGAGGGGGAGGAGAGAGGGAGGGAGTGAGGGGGAGGAGAGAGGGAGGGAGTGAGGGGGAGGAGAGAGGGAGGGGAGTGAGGGGGGAGGAGAGAGGGAGGGAGTGAGGGGGAGGAGAGAGGGAGGGAGTGAGGGGGAGGAGAGAGGGAGGGAGTGAGGGGGAGGAGAGAGGGAGGGAGTGAGGGGGAGGAGAGAGGGAGGGGGGTGAGGGGGAGGAGAGAGAGGAGGGGGAGAGGGGGAGGAGAGGAGGGGGAGAGGGGGAGGAGAGAGGGAGGGGGAGGAGAGAGGGAGGGGGAGGAGAGAGGGAGGGGGAGGAGAGAGGGAGGGGGAGAGAGAGGGAGGGGGAGGAGAGAGGGAGGGGGAGGAGAGAGGGAGGGGGAGGAGAGAGGGAGGGGAGGAGAGAGGGAGGGGGAGGGAGAGAGGGAGGGGGAGGAGAGAGGAGGGGAGGAGAGAGGGAGGAGGAGAGGAGAGGGAGGGGAGGAGAGAGAGGGAGGGGGAGGAGAGAGGGAGGGGGAGGAGAGAGGGAGGGGGAGGAGAGAGGAGGGGGAGGAGAGAGGGAGGGGGAGAGAGAGGAGGGGAGGAGAGAGGGAGGGGGAGGAGAGAGGGAGGGGGAGGAGAGAGGGAGGGGGAGGAGAGAGGGAGGGGGAGGAGAGAGGGAGGGGGAGGAGAGAGGGAGAGGGGAGGAGAGAGGGGAGGGGGAGGAGAGAGGGAGGGGGGAGGAGAGAGGGAGGGGGAGGAGAGAGGGAGGGGGAGGAGAGAGGGAGGGGGAGGAGAGAGGGAGGGGGAGGAGAGAGGGAGGGGGAGGAGAGAGGGAGGGGGAGGAGAGAGGGAGGGGGGGAGGAGAGAGGGAGGGGGAGGAGAGAGGGAGGGGGAGGAGAGAGGGAGGGGAGGAGAGAGGGAGGGGAGAGAGAGGGAGGGGGAGGAGAGAGGGAGGGGGAGGAGAGAGGGAGGGGGAGGAGAGAGGGGAGGGGGAGGAGAGAGGGAGGGGGAGGAGAGAGGGAGGGGGGAGGAGAGGGAGGGGGAGGAGAGAGGGAGGGGGAGGAGAGAGGGAGGGGGAGAGAGGGAGGGGGAGAGAGAGGGAGGGGGAGGAGAGAGGGAGGGGGAGGAGAGAGGGAGGGGGAGGAGAGAGGGAGGGGGAGGAGAGAGGGAGGGGGAGGAGAGAGGAGGGAGGAGGAGGAGGAGGGGAGGAGAGAGGAGGGGGAGGAGAGAGGGAGGGGGAGGAGAGAGGGAGGGGGGAGGAGAGGGAGGGGGAGGAGAGGGAGGGGAGGAGAGAGGGAGGGGGAGGTGAGAGGGAGGGGGGAGGAGAGTGGGAGGGGGAGGTGAGAGGGAGGGGGAGGTGAGAGGGAGGGGGAGAGAGGGAGGGGGAGGAGAGAGGGAGGGGGAGGAGAGAGGGAGGGGGGAGGAGAGAGGGAGGGGGAGGAGAGAGGGTGGGGGAGGGAGTGGGGGGGGAGGGAGTGGGGGGGAGGAGAGTGGGAGGGGGAGGAGTGAGGGGGGGGAGGAGGTGGGGGGGAGGAGAGAGGGGGGGAGTGGTGGGGGGGGAGGTGGGGGGGAGGTGGGGGGAGGGAGAGTGGGGGGGGGAGGAGTGGGGGGGGGAGGTGTGGGGGGGGGAGAGTGGGGGGGGAGGGTGGGGGGGGAGTGTGGGGGGGGGAAGAGGAGGTGGGGGGGGGAGGAGAGTGGGGGGGGGAGGAGAGTGGGGGGGGGAGGAGTGTGGGGGGGGAGGAGTGGGGGGGAGGAGGGGGGGGAGAGTTGGGGGGGGGGAGAGAGTGGGGGGGGGGGAGAGGGGGGGGGGAGAGAGTGGGGGGGGGAGAGAGTGGGGGGGGGGGAGAGAGTGGGGGGGGGAAGAGAGTGGGGGGGGGAGGAGAGTGGGGGGGGAAGAGAGTGGGGGGGGGGAAGAGAGTGGGGGGGGGAGTGGGGGTGGGGGGAGGGGTTGTGGGGGGGGGTTGTGTGGGGGGGGGTTGTGGGGGGGGGTTGGTGTGGGGGGGGGGTTGAGAGTGGGGGGGGGAAGGGTGGGGGGGGTTGGGTGGGGGGGAGTGAGTGGGGGTTGGGGGGGAGGTTGTGGGGGGGGGATTGTGGGGGGGGGGGGGAAGAGTGTGGGGGGGGGGTTGAGAGTGGGGGGGGGGGGGGAAGAGAGTGGGGGGGGGGAGGGAGTGTGGGGGGGTTGTGTGGTGGGGGGGGGATTGTGTGGGGGGGGAGAGTGGGGGGTGGAGAGGGGGGGAGAGAGTGGGGGGGGGAAGAGAGTGGGGGGGGGAAGAGAGAGTGGGGGGGGGAGGGTGTGAGGGGGGAAGAGAGTGTGGGGGGGGAGAGGGAGAGAGTGTGGTGGGGGGAGAGAGAGTGGGGGGTGAGAGGTGAGTGGTGAGGGGAGTGTGGGGAGGAGAGTGTGGGGGAGTGTGTGGGGGGTGTGTGGGTGGGGAGTTGTGGGTGGGTGTGTGAGGGGGTGGAGAGTGGGGGGGGAGTGTGAGGGGTGAGGAGTGGGGGGGGGGAGAGTGTGTGGGGGGGTGAGTGTGGGGGGGAGAGAGTGGGGGGGGGGAGAGAGTGGGGGGGTGTGGGAGGAGGTGGTTGTGGTGGGGGTTGTGAGGTGGGGGGGAGGAGTGTGGGGGGGGAGTGAGTGGGGGGTGGTGGGAGGGGAGAGTGAGGGGGGGTGAGAGTGGGGGGGGAGTGGAGGGGGGGGAGAGAGTGGGGGGTGTGAGGGGGGAGAGGAGTGTGTGGGGGGGGAGAGTGGTGGGGGGGAGGAGTGTGGGGGGAGTGAGGTGGGGGGGTGAGGTGGGGTGTGAGGGGGGAGTGAGAGTGAGGGGGGGGGAGAGAGTGTGAGGGGGGGAGAGAGAGTGAGGGGGGGGAGAGAGTGAGGGGGGGGAGAGAGTGTGGGGGGGGAGAGAGTGAGGGGGGGTGAGAGTGTGTGGGGGGAGAGAGTGTGGGGGGGAGGTGTTGGGTGGGGGGAGAGTGTGGGGGGGAGGAGGTGAGGGGTGGGGGTGAGGGGAGGAGGTGAGGGGAGAGAGGGAGAGAGGGAGAGGGGAGGGGAGGAGAGGGAGAGAGGGAGTAGTGGAAGCTTCCTTCGGAGTCTTAAGTTGCAGGAAACAGTATGGGATCTGATTAGTTCAGTTGGTTGGATGGCTGGTTTATGATGTAGAGTGACACCAACAATGTGGAATTAATTCCTTCACCAGCTGAGATTATCATGAAAGTTTTTCCTTTGCGACCTCTCCCCTAACCTGAGACGTGGTGACCCTCAGATTATATATTACTTTTTATTGGAAACACAGTTCGATGCGTTCATCAAGTGCGATCTTAATCGCTATGGAGCATAGGATGGACAAAAAAAAAAGCTGTTGGGAATCAACTTCCTCATGAGAGTTGTTTCTAAGCAGTGTGTTGCTCTTTAAAAATTTTTAAAAACTTTAATGCGTGTCTTTTTTTTCCCCCCACAGCTGGGTACTTTCAATATGGGACCCTTGCTTCACTAGAATAGAAGGAGCCAAAGTAGCATAAAATCTGGAAAGAAAAACTAGTCACAGTAATGATCCACAAAAATTCCATCAATAGTTGTAAAAAGTAACCCATTGACCTTTAGACAATTAAATAAAATCTATATCCACTCCAGCGGTATCACGTCCCTCCTATAATTGTAGCAGTTTAATGTGGCAACTCATTATCTGCTCAAGGGAAAATAGGAACAAAAAAAGAAATGCTGGCCTTGCCAGCATAGCCCCACATTCTGCACAAGAATTTGAAAACAAGATAAAAAATTTGTTTACAGGTGTCGTTCAGGAATAAATATTGGCCAGAACAATGGTGACAATTCGAATGCACAACTTCAAAACAGTGCTATTGCATCTTATTAAGATACTCAATGGCAAATGAAGCCTCTGTCAAATATAGTGCACTGATTAATGCTCAACTCCTTCAGTACCTCATCGGAATGCCAGCCTATATTTTCTGCTCAAGTATTTGCACTGGGTTTGGACACACGACCACCTGACTTGTATGTGCCATCCATGAGCAAAGACTGACACATCGCCCGACTCCTTTCCCAGACACTCTCCCTCACTGTCACCGATCCCTGCCACCAACCGGATCCATTCCTCCCGTTGACCAACCAAATCATACCTTCTACCTGCCTTCACCTATCCCCACTTCACCACGTTGCCCATGCCACCCCCCTTTTATCTGCAGCTCCCCCCTCACTCACCCCCAGTCCTAAAGAAGGGTTACTTCCAAATGGCAATGTCTCCATTTCTCTGACGCTGCCTGGCCTGTTGTGTTCTTCTAGCCTCCTGTCTGTCTACTTTGGATTCCAGCATCTGCAGTTTTTTCTTTGTCTCTAACTCGATCTGCCTCCAGCTCTGAAGAAGAGTTATTTAGACTCAAAACGTTAGATTGCTCTCTGTCCATGGATACTGTCTGACCTGCTGTGATCTCCAGCATTTTTGTTGTTTTCAGTTTAACATATTCTCTCCTGTTCAGGATAGCCTCCCCCACCAGAATGAGACTGGTTAGCAAGAGAGCCAACACAGAGTATGGTAACCCAGCAGGAACATCTACAAGCAAGGAAACTGCAGGAGAAATAAACACTGC